>NW_026606855.1:1327500-1592500 GCF_029890125.1 Rhinichthys klamathensis goyatoka | reverse complement strand
GTGTGTGAGTGAGTGTGTGAGTGAATGTGTGAGTGAGTGTGTGAGTGAGTGAGTGAGTGTGTGAGTGTGTGAGTGAGTGTGTGTGTGAGTGAGTGTGTGAGTGAGTGTGTGAGTGAGTGAGTGAGTGAGTGAGTGAGTGAGTGAGTGAGTGAGTGTGTGAGTGAGTGAGTGAGTGTGTGAGTGAGTGAGTGAGTGAGTGAGTGAGTGAGTGTGTGAGTGAGTGAGTGTGTGAGTGAGTGAGTGAGTGAGTGCTCAAATACAAGGTTAGATTAGTTCAGTTTAATGTTCATATTTTTTTTAATTTGACATCACTTTTCAGTTCAGAGGTCATTGTGTGAGCAAGACTTTTTATTGTGCATCAAAAAAAAAAAAATTCCATGTGCCTTTAAACTCGATTTACTACAGTGACCAATTCTTTTTATGAGAGATTTCCAGGTTGATCCGGTCATATCGTGTGTTATCTTTAGGCTCAGAAGCTGGAAGAGAAGGAGAAAGATCTGGAAGATCAGGAGTCTCTGTTCCAGAAGCAGATCGCCAAGATGCAAGAAAAGGCAAAATGATTCATCCCATCTTTCATATACTCTCCATAACTTGTGATTTCACCTCTGCATATAAATGATATCACATGTGTTGACCGTGTCTCGTTGTTGTCGTACAGGCGGCTCAATTCACCAAAGTCACAGCTGAAAATCACAGGAAAGGCTTAGAAGATGCAAACAGCCGCTTCAGGTGAGCGTGCAAGAATAGTTTCACTAATATTAGCTTTTATTTTTATATTTTTAGTGTATTTGTTGTGTTCATGTTGTATTGCAGTTACAGAAATTAATTATAGATGTAATTGCGTGCAGGTAATTATTATAATAATAATAATAATAATAATAATAGTACAATGTTAAAACATGTATGTACATAAGTGCATTGTATCAAATGATTAATTTAAATGTTAGTATATTGTAGTTAAAGACACCTAATATAAAGCGGGACCAGTTTAATTTTTAGTATGTGCTTTTGTCATTTTATTAGTTTGTGTTTTTTTTTTTTCAATATTACTATTTAGGTTTAATTTATTTTTATTTAAGTTTTATTTATTTACAGTTAATAATTGTAGCGCTTCAAATTAAACTTATTTCAGTTCATTGCCTAAGCAAGATTTATGATTTTTGTTTAGTTTAACTAATATTTATATTTCATTTAATTTCAGCTTTGTTTCAATGAACATAAATGCTAACGATAATAACCATGGTGCAAGATCAGTAAATCAGTGTTTAGTTTTTCAAATGAATCTCTTTCTCTCTCTCTCTCTCTAGGCGATACCAAATCAAGCCAGTGTGTTTGGATCTACAGAGTCAGATAATGAAGTGTTACTCTGAGAATAAAGGTCAAACTATGAGCTGTTCCAACATCGCATCGCTGTACATTCAGTGTGTGGACCGCGCCAAACAGGTGAACCGGACACTCGGATAAACAGGACATGACTTGTATTCAAAATAGCAAACAAAATACTAATTAAGAAAAGCTTAGAGGACATTTTGAACTAAGACTGTGGTTTCAAAAGGATTACAGAAATGTTTGCATTTCTTTCTTTTTTTTTCCAGGATAAAAAGTTGAGCACTGGAGGTTAACTCACCGGCCTGACCATCAGATCTACAGTGTCATGGTGAAAGAAAAAGGACCATTACAGCAAATACACATCTAAACTTTTATTGCGTACAGTACAGCAAAATGTGCCATTTAAACATTTTCCACTGGAAGCGTGTGGGAATTTCACCCCTACAGAAAAAGAAAAGGAAACTTAACACTTTTCAGCAGGTTTAAATGTGCTTTTCAGGAATATGAGCCATGATTGGACCACAATACCTCAACTAGTTTCAAACTCTTTTAACTGTGAACTGCGAGCTAAATGATTTCAGGTGCTATCGAGTGATGTTTCTTGTTCAGTATCCCTTTATGTTTCAGAAAAATAATGCACACTTTTTTTGCATGACCAATAAGTACAAAGCGATGCACAATCTGGAAGCTGCTGTCTGAGGATACATTTTTGTGTAGTAAAAAGTTTGTGCCTTTGCCTTGAAATGCTTTTGTTATGGTCATTTTGGGTAAATGTGATTGGCTTTTAGCAGCACAGGTTGGATTTCATTCAAATTAGTCAATGGCAACTCTATAATAATGGGTACTTTCCACATTATCTTTTCCAGCCTCGGTCGGTTCTTCGTTGTGCAACTTGTTTCCACTAGATGGCGCTGACGTTATTGTAATATTCTTGATGTATTGTGGAACCACGCTGGTTTAGAAGGTTAAAAGGACGACTAAAAAATTCTGCAATCCCATTTTCCCAAGCCTCTGATCAACAGAATGTCAATAAGTTAAGTATGAAATGAACATGAGCCGTTGTAAAATGAGGCAGTAGATGTATTTGCATCTAGAGCTTGTTTTCTAGTTTATTATTTAATTGATTCTATGAATAGTAGGAAGGGGGCTGTAGATCTGTCAGTGCAGTATTGTATCGTACGAGAATGTGAAATGAATAAGAAATGATGTCCACCTGCCACTGGAGTCCTCTGATAAACGTGTCCTACATGAACACAGTCTAGATTCAGCACAGCAATTCATGCAAATTTCACATCCTTAACCTTCTATTGCATGCATTATGAAAGCATGTTTGATGCAAAATATTTTTGCATAAAATGGAACTTATTGAAATCAATAGTTCCGAATATGTATATGACTTCTTTTATTGTGTTGAACATTGCCTATATGTTGCTCTTTTTGCATGCATTTAAAACTTTCATGCATCAAAAAGGATACAAAAGCATTATAAAAAATATCACAGTGGTCCATATTTCAAGTCGTCTAAAGTCGTACTATAGCTTTATGTGAGAAACCAGTTGAAAATGATACTAATTTGCTAGAAAATCTTTCCTTTAAGCAAGCTGATTGTTAAATCAGTGAGTTGAGCTCAAAAACTGGATCAGTGTAATTCACATATGAATAATTTGTGAACTGAATCAACCGATTCATTGAAAAGATCTGACTCAAGAATCAATCAGACTCAGACATTGTTAGTCCTCTAATGTAGTCTTAACACAATACATATGGCTTTATGAGAAATGGAAAAATGAATCCTATGGGCTACGTTCCTCTTATTTTCATTATATAGAAATATTTGACTCAGATAATTGTCAAAAAAAATCTACTTTTGTGTTCCACAGAAGAAAGAAAGTCAGGTTTGATCATGGTTTTAGTCATAGTTTTTGGGGTAAACTATCCCTTTAACCATAGATCTAAATGAAAAACAAACAACAGCAAAAGTATTCATAGTAGCCGTATTAATTTCATCCCACAGTTGCTTCTGAACAATAAGTGTTTAAGCAATCATAACGTACTAATAATTTATGTAACTGTAAATGCTTTAATTGAAGTTTATTGTGCTTATCAGTTGGGGATATGCTATAATTGATTAATATTGTCTGCTTCTCTCCACCGTATGTCCTCAAGATGATTTTGAAGAATGCTAGGATGTAGTGTGACCAAGAAAAGAGTTTAAATTCGTACTCATCTCTTCACTATAAACCGTTTTATATGCATCAGGTGCTTGTAAAGTGTACAGAATAGGCTTGTTACCCAGAATGCAATAGACGGACACTCAACGATGGCTGTTTGCAAACCGGAAACCACGACGCACTCCTGGTTCCCTTTATCCTTAAATCTAGCTTGACATGAGCAACCCAATATGATGAAAGATCTAACGGGTGACATTTGCAAAACCCTTGTGGTACATTGACTGTTTACAGAGGGCTTGATGATTCTCAATTACAGTTTTATAGGACGATCTGAGAGGTGCGAATCTTATGAGAGTGAAGTGTGACGAAAGGTCACCGTGGCATATTGAACGGCTGGTTTGGTTGTTTGAAGTGCCGTCAAACGAGGCAGAACCGTGAATTGCGGGTCCCAATGTGACCTGGATTTTACAGTGCCGTGAAACCGGCTTCTGATGTCTGCCAAGGGCATTTCAAATCAAACGTATGATTTTATCCTAGCAAATAACAGGACTTCGTAAGCGTGACCCGTTGATGTCGTAGGATGCCAGCTTGATATTGCTTTTCTCGACGGTTAACAAGTCCCTGTTTGGATGCAAAACTCGCTCTGTCACTTTATAAGACCTTTTAAGTGGTTCTAAAATTGTATAATTAATGGTGTAGCGCCACCATCTCTTTGTCTCAAATTTGGCCCTTTTAAATAGTGTGCACTTTACCTGTCATCCAGTCTGATGTGTGAACATATCAAGAACCTTGGTTTCCCTCATCTGTGGTTCAGATACACTGCTTTCTCTCCTCTAGCACTGCATTGAGATTCCTTGAATGGTAAATTGTACTGAACAAATTATTTCATGTTTTTCTTTTTTACATTTATTGTAAAACATAGCTCGGTTCCAAATCTTTAATGACACGTTGTTTTATGAATGAGCAGACAGTGATCTCACATGGCTCAAGTACGCCGTTCATTTTGAGTCAAAAGTTGTATAAATCAAGAGTAGCTCTGAAAGATTCAGTGAGAGACTGGATTAGAACGATTCTAACTCCTTTTGACTGAATCATTTAAAAGAACAAGCTTGTAAGAGTCATTTTGTTCATGAATTAGGGTTTCGTTTTGACACTTTTATTTCTTTCTAGAGCTTCATCCCAGTGTTGTTATTGTTAACCAAAACTAAATCGTTTTCATTAACTGAAAATATAAACCTTAGATCAAATGAAAATTAGAAATGTTTACTTGGCAATTAACTGAAATAAAATACGTTTAAGTCGAAGTAATAAAATTAATAATACTAAAAGTGAAATAAATAGAAAAGCTATTAAGTGAAGGAAATGTGTATAATTTTTCTTCTTACAAAACTGAACTGGTTCTTGAGTTTCATGTGAATCGATAAATCGGCATATGTCCATTTCGTTCTTGACAACACAGAATAATTCTCACTGAACGCACAAGGACGGATGCTCTCGTAATGGTGCACAATAGACCTCTAAGAGCTGAGAACATTTTCATTAATATGCAGATTTGGTGAATGGGAGCTTAACTTCAGTTTTTTTGTGAATGCAAAATGAGGGACGTTTTGTCCTTGACAGCAGTGCCGAAATTAACCAGACGTTTCCTCAGATTTGACAGCATATGCCTTTGATGTCTTCCCTTCTTTTCTTTGCATATCATGAGGTTTTTACAACTTGTTTGTTACCAGCTTTTAATTTGCGGTCTGTCACTCAAAGCTATCACATGACACCAGAAGACTTGGTGTACAGCGCAAGAGGCGACTTGTGTAAGTGCTTTTGATGTTTTGTTAATGTTCGGAGCTTTACATATGAATCGCTGTGTGACGATTCGTCAATAATTCTCCTTTTTTGTTCCACAGAAATCATAATATTCTCATATTCCTGCACAAGATGACTTCAGATGGATCTAGCTCTGAAGGAAAAGCAGCCATCGTGGCGGGTTAATGTTCACGGCATCTGCGTTCATGTCAAAGAGCTGATGGATTTCGTCTTTTCCCCCACCTAGTTTATTACAAATACATGTATACACAGGCTACAAGTCATAATAGAGGTACATAACCGATCAAGAGTATGTACAAATCCCATGTATTTACATTACATACAGTGATTTATAAAGGACATGCATCTTGTAACTGCAGTAGTATCATTCTATGAAACCTATAATATTATATTCCAAGTTAGTTATATAAATAATACGATTATTTGATACCTGCTCATGTACGACTAATATTCACATCACATGGTTCCCTTTATGGATAACAGTGCTTTTATGAAAACTAGTCTCTTTTTTTAGAGGTTGCAAAGTGGCTTTAATCGGCATCTTCTGATGATAGGCATTTCTGCCTGGCTTCGTGATCATCAAACGTCACTTTCTTATTCCGTTTAGGGTCGATCCAGGAGTTTCGAATCACTGCGTTGTTCGGCAGCGGATCCGCCTCGATGATGGACACCACCCGTTTCTTCATTTTACTTTTCAGGACTTTCTGAAACTTTTGCCTTGTGAAGGCATACAAGAGTGGATGGAAGACCGTGGTGCCGTAGGCCATGACCAGAAAACCCATTCTGAGCTTGACGGTGAGGTCGCTGGGGCCTGCGCTGAGAATCACAGTGTTTAAAACGGTAATGGGCGTCCAACAGAGGAGGAACGTGGAGATGATTAGCAACGACATGCGGAAAACGCGCTTTTGCCTCTCACGGCGTTCCCGGTGGCGTTTGACGGCCCGTCGCAGGGCGATGATCACCGAGACTGACGTGCGCATGCCAAGTGGAGCATTTACGCGGTTTCCGGCGCTGCTTTGCGAGGCGTCTGTGATCTCGGGGAGCTGTTGTTCAGATGTCGACATAAGAGAGAAGTTCTTTTTCCTCCTCATCTTCTTCTTCTTCTTCTTCTGCGTGGCATGGAAGCGCGTACCAATGCGGATGTTGAGAGCCTGCAGGATCTTCGCGTATGTCATTAGCATTATGACGGCAGTCAAACAGAAAATGGGGATTTGGGCCACTAGGTGGTAGTACAGACCGAGTTCGGTGTAATACTCGTTTACGTGCACAACGGCGGTCTGATTTGCTTTGGTGGGCTCCGGTCCCAAGAATCCCACTTCGATAAATGGCACCAGGAAGCTAGCAAAAGACAGCACCCAAATGCAACCCAACAGAGCCACCGCTCGTCCCATAGTCAGCACGCGATTGGCGGGTTTAACGGAGATGTCGTATCGGTCCAAAGTGATGGCTAGCACGTTAGCCGCCGTAGCCACGCTAGCGAAAGACACGCAGGCCTCGTGGAAGCAGCACACGAGCACCGTGTCGCTTTGCAATGACAGCATTAGCACAACGATGGTTAGCGGGATGCAGCAAACGCACACCAACACGTCCAGCACGTGCAGGTTCATGGTGACGATGTTGCTAACGGAATTGACCAGGTTGGACTTCATGCAGTAGAGCGCCAGCACGGTCAGGTTGCTGCTCAATCCCAGGACAATCTCCAGCATGAGGAATCCAGTCAGGGACACCTGGAAGCTGAGCGGGTACGGGATCGGGCCGGCCGCCGCCATGGCGGGACTCACGGCCTCGGTGATGTCAAGGACAGTAACGTTACTCATGGTGCTTTCTTCCTCCGTTGAGGGAGGGACGTGCATTATCCTGAAAGGTAAAAACAGCAGGATGCACAATCAGAGAAATGTAGAAAGACCAGGTGCATTTGAACAGCATTGTTTCATTCAGAATTTAATGTCTTGAAGATGAATCGATAGCTTGAATGACAGATGGATGGATGGATGGATGGATGGATGGATGGATAGATAGATGAATGATAGATAAATAGATGGATGGATAAATAGATTGGTGGATGGATAGACAGAGATAGATGATGGATGGATGGATAGATAGATAGATAGATAGATAGATAGATAGATAGATAGATAGATAGATAGATAGATAGATAGATAGATAGATAGATAGATAGTTTATTTATTGTTTATTTGAATAGGGACAGATACAAAAGAACATAGATTATTACATAAAGAACAATCTGATGCCTGTATCACAGTGTTTATAGCCAAGGCTAATTCGCAACACCTGTCCCTAGAAGGGCTTTTAACAGTTAAGAAAATAAAGGAGTAAAAATAAATTTTAAAAAATGACAGTGAATATAATAAAATGTCCAGAAACCAGTTAGCACCAATAAAAATGAGTAAATAAACAGTAGATAGATAGATAGATAGTTGATGGATGGATGGATGGATGGATGGATGGATGGATGGATGGATGGATAGATAGATAGATAGATAGATAGATCAAAATGGATACAATTCACTAAATACTTCTTCCTTTCATTCCAATTCGACTTCCTGTCGGCTGTATCCAATTTATTTCAAATTCACACTCGTTCACTCACTTCAATTCTGAATTTTGTACAACCCTCTTTGTTAGACCCACTACTAATCTAAGAGAAGAACAAATTAAGTTGTCTGTAATGGCCACAATAAGATTTATTGGGGATCTCACTTATTGAGACCAACAAAACCATTAGATTAAGGAATCTGTGGTAGATTTCTGCTGGATTCGAATCACCGCCGTATACAAAGTTCTGCATGTCTTACTTGTTCAGATTCCCTATGCGCCTGCTAATGGCTTTACATCTGAGGTTCCTGTGCACGTTGACTAATAATGCATTGGTTATGCACTGGCCAGTCTGTATTCGGTGCTGCTATGAATAGACTCACTTTAGGCATTATTTTTTGTCCACAATGCATTTTCATTTGTTGCACAGTGATGGATTGCTCCATTTGCAAATGTGACTGTCTTTAGTGCTGCGTTTCATTCATCACCGTGAGAGAGAGAATTAAGAGAGAGAGAGGATTGTCGAGATAAGTATTAACCTGGCTTTTGTAATTTACTCCATGTAGATGGATGCATCAAGGTGCCAACTGGGTCCTAATAACTCTTTTTTTGTTTTGATGTAGGCTGACTGACACCTTGGAGTGAAACCATATGGAAACTCGAATGACTTCATGAGCTAAAACACAACACCTCACAGATCATCAAGCTTGTTTTCTGGACGTCGAACAACCTTGACGACTAATGACAACTGTCCAATAGTTTATTCTGCACATTAGTTGACTTACCCTTCCCCTTCCAGGTTTTCTTCTCAGCCTCGGGAGTCAGCAGTCGAGACGGGAGAGTCTGGAAGGGGTACAAGTTGTACATCAGCCCCAGGCATGGCCTTTCAAGGAAGTATTCTGCACTTCTTAATCCAAGCGAATCTCTCTTAATGATCAGGGATGATGTTTTTGTACTAAACCAATTGATATGTTTGGTCCCCTGCCATGTCCAGACCTAACAAAGAGTTGGCATTCCCATTTTCTTTAACGGACTGATTGAGTCAGAGAACATGACAAGTGATTTAGAGATAAACTGTCCATTTTCATTTTCAAACCTAGCTTGACCACTGAAAGCAATTGTTTTCGATTAATTATTATATCCACGTTAGGGTTAGGAAGTTGCTGTAATCTCGCTCGATACCATCAGCGCGGTCTCATACCGTTCCTTCACTGCTGACATATTCCCGTTATTGCAGTTTTATGGGCCCTAGAAGGTGATAAATCCATATTGATTTGCTGATTTGCATGTGCCATCTGGTGAAGAATCCAAGGTCGCTGAATTGTTTAGGTCAGCATGAGGGCGTTGGGGAATTGGCGATGTAATTTCCAGTCCCCTCACAGAAGGTCACCTTCAGGTTGCATTATCAATGCTTTCTGAAGCCCGTGATAAAAACTTTAAACATCCGTGGTGAGCATGGGAATGTCTTCCCCTGGGAAATCCACTCGTTCTGGCACGTCTTCCTGAGAGATGACACTTTGGAAGCAGTTCTCTTCCACTCTTTGATTCCACAATCCTAACAAGAAAAAAGCAGAGAAGTGTTGATAAGTGAACAATCAATTATTCATTAAGCCTGCATCCAATCCATCATCAAGTAAGGACTTCCATGTGTTATCCATTCATCTTTTCCAAGCGGTCTGCGGAAATGCACAAGCTCTGGTCTTGCTTAACGTCCATGTGAAGGTACAAGTAACATCTGCGAACCTGGAGGGGTTGATGGATCGGCCCGTGCATCTTGGGAACGATCTACAAACACTCATTTCCAAAGCAATACCTTTTAGGGAAGGTAATCACCTGTGTTGTTTTATGTCTGTACTTTCTCACATCATGTTTCAGTCAACGGCCATGCAAGAATATGCCTGGATCACGTGTAACGAGGTGGTCGTGTTCCAGCCGTGAATGAAATTTTACACTGTAAATTTTTCCCAGATGTTACAGTCCAGCAGACTTTGACAGATCGAGGGGAAAACCGTAAACAGAATCGATTGGGTGGGTATTGGGGGTGAAATTTGTCAGCGGAGACGTGGATCAATAGACTGACTAAAGTCAGAATGCTGTTTACAGGCAGCGGCAAGTTAATCACAAAACGTAGACGTCCCCTCAAATATTCTGAGAACGGATCGATATGGGCTTTTCAATGACAAATTCTTAAACTTTAACATTTGGTTCCTTCAATCATAAAGGTTGCATTCTTGCAATAAGCGTTTTTCCCCCCTTTATTTTGCTGATTTATTTGAATTTTATTTACTAGGGCAACTCCAATTTTGACCGATTGTCCTAGGGAGATCTATATATCTGCTATTTTAAGTTTCGACATTAAATGGTTTTACATCCAAAAACTCAGCAGCATGCATTTTTTTTCCACCAAAGTTATTCAATATCACCAGCTTACCTTTGCGCTCCCAGAGTTCTCATCTGTCATGCAACATAGAGCATCTACATCTTCACCGAAGCGATCCACAAGTGCACAGACTTTTGTAGGCATTGCATGTCTGCGAGTCGTAAACCTGCTTCTCCTTGAGGAGCATGAATCAAATCCCGTCCGTGCGAACTGTCTTCAGTGCCAGCGGAGTGAAACAGACTGACTTTGATCTACTGTCCTGCCAACTGTTTCTTTCACTGTCTTGCTTCTTGATGGCACACTCGCTCGCACACTCTCTCTTCGAACTGTGATGCATTGAAGTGTTACCGATGCACCCCTCTGTTGCTCCTCTAAAACCTCGCTTGTCCCCCCTCTCTCTCGTTCGCTCCTTCTCTATCTTCGTCTCCCTCTCTCACTCACTGCGGCGGTTTTGCAGTGTTGCTCTCTGCTCTGATTGGTCTGCCGTAATGGGGTTAACCCTTTCCTCCCCAGAGAGTGGGAATGCACTCTTTTGTTTTCTTGTCGTTCTCTCCATCCAGCTTTTCCCTCTATCCTGCGATGGAAGCGCAGTCTCGGCTCGGCTGCATCTGTCAGTCCCTGCGGAGATGCTTTGGTTTCTATTTAAACACTGTGTCAGAGTTGCATGTTTTCATTCATATTTGATGTCGTGCTCTGTGATGAAAATGGATATGTGTCTACTGGGAAAAGGACACAAAAAGAATGTGGCTGTGTTATAAACCTAGTGAGTTGTCTATGTAGGCAGCATATTATGGTGCGCAGGCAGTTTTTAAAGACTATTACTTCTATGATTCTTCATTTTGGCTGAGACAGCATGGCATACATTCATAACGGAGAAGGCAGTGTCAGAATGTATTGCGATGAGCTCAGTGGGAAAAAATAAATAATTTGTCCAGTACAAGTACCTATAAAAATTATACATGCACCAATATAAGACCGATAAGCCGATAATTATTTTGATATGTTACGACAGGTGAATTTAAGCATCACAACATTACAATGTACAGAATGAAAAGAAATTATTGATTGATAGATAGATAGATAGATATTTAATAATAAATCTTTAATTTAAAAAAAATAGTTATATAATGATATTATATTATGTATTCCTATTAATTTTAAGATTAGCTAAAGATTACATTCTATCAATGTTAGAAAAATATTAGTATTTTTAAAGATGAACATTTAGCAAGTAGATGTAATATTACATTTCTAATATCGGCCGATAACCAATATGAACATCCATAATAAAAAAAAGATCAGATTAATTAAAAATACATGATCTTTCCCAACATATTTTTGTATAATAGTGTATTTTAGATGCAATTGTCATGTGGTTAATGTTAATGGGAAATTATTCAAATCAAAGTCGAGACTAACATTACTTTTACAAAGTTGAGCGCTATTTGTATGACGTAAGAATAGCTGCCTATATCGATAAAATTGTTCAATTAAAACCAACTGTAGGTAGTAGGCAGCTTAGGATTTGAAACAGAGCATGTGTGTTAGATTTAGATGATGGGAACACTTAGCGTGTGTGTGTGATAAGTAGAGGAATTGTGATTGATAGTTTCAATTAAACCGGCCTGTCAGCTGGCAGAAGGAGCAGTCTTTCTCTATTCATTTTGTTTGGCTCATTTGCCAGGTAAGGGTGGGCGTCGAAAGTGACAGTCGTAACAAGAAAATGTGCGTGTTCATATTTGAAGCACTTGTTGGCGTGCAGCTCTTCTGAGATGCACATGCTGTATTATTAAGCAGTAAACCGCCTTCTATAGACACGGCGGCAGCACTGCTGAAAACTTTTCACTAAAAACAGGCTCGATATTTCAGCTGCCATTAATATTTCAGCATGCTTTCCCAGCAGCCTTCCAACACTGCAGACTAATATTCGGAGAACCGAGGTGCTTCAAAAATAGCATGGTTTTACCATGGTACATATCCAAAAAGCCAGAACAATGAGATTTACCATTGAAGTGTCTTGAAACGCGGAGCATTATTCAATGTTGATGTAATTTCCACAGAAACACAGGAAGAAAGGGCGGGACATATCGAATAGCTCCTCCCCTTTAAAAAAAATAGCCAATAGCGTTTAGTTTAGCCATTGAGCTCGGTAAAGCCGCAGTATCCTCCTAATCTCTAGTCTCGTGCTGCGTCCCAATTCGCCTACTTATACTACGCCTTAAAAGTATGTACTCTTTTTGTGAAGAAAAAGTACATACTTTTGAGTGTGTAGAGAAAGAGTAGGCAAGCTTTGGGACATACTACTGCGTCATCTTTAACGGACAGATCTGTCGCGTGCATCTTATCACCGTAAACTGCCCTGTCAATCATCTCGTCACAGTTCAAATCCTCCATTCAATCTAATATAACTTCTTACCATTTCGGAGAGAAATGTTGTTGCACGTTCATCTGCCAGTCGTGGGTCTTTCATGCGGAGACTCTCCTCGTGTGTTTGCAATTAGAATATAATGATGCATTTAAAAGTTAATGGCTAAACGTATCTTTACTAAAGTTCACAATGCTGCAGATGCAATATAATGTGGACAACATTGAATAAATACATTTTCGTCAGGTTAGATACTGATAATTAATCACTCAAACCCCTTTGTCTAAACCTCTCTACACAACCGTCAGACTCGCGCGTCCTCCATGTCTGTAGTTTTTGAACACTTTTCACTCGTGTTTGTAGTTCTAACCGAATCCTCGTCCAACGCGCGATGGGTTTTGGGCAATATCAGCTGTTAGAGTGTGCAACGATCTGCACTTCGGATTCTGACCGGATATAGTAGACCATCCGGGTCTCTTTGGGACACTCATTTCAACATACTACGATTTGGGACGTACTAATTCTATTTTCGAATACTATATTTAGGATGGATAGTATGCGAATTGGGACGTAGCATCGGCCTCAAATGTCACGCACACGGACCCTTGGCTGAATGTCTGATGCATATGGCACACTTTTCTGGAAACACTTTAGGAGTTTCAAAGTTGTGATCTGATTGGTTGAATTCTACAGGATGTAGAAAAGGCGCCAAAACCCCTTTGTGGAAGAAGAATGCCGTTGTGTTTACAACTTGACAATGAGCGCTTATGATCAACTAAACGATGGATTTTTAAAATTATGTGAAGTTCGGTGCTCCATTGTTGCAGTAAACTTGCACTTTCATGAATGAATCATTTAATTAGATGCACGCCGGTCTGTTATTGTTGAGACATCGACATTATATTTTCATGCCCCTAAACATGATGTGGAACAAAACGAACTGTGATTGGTTGCGTTACATATCAGTTAAACGTCCTCCTTGACAAAGAGAAGCTGCGAGAGAGTCCAGACCATAGATATCCATCATAAAGTATAGATGTCTTACAGCGGAGTCTCTATCGTCATCACCGGCGGCCATCTTGTCACAGGCTAGCTTTCTGGCGGGCTCTGTGGTACTGATGTATGGTGAGAACACAAGTACTCTTATCTTGCTGAAATCTTGACGGATTTTTAAACGGTTTGGTTTCTTACAAACGTTATTAACGTGGCTAGATAATTTTGGTTGATTATTTATTTATACACTTATTTTTGTGTCATAACTACATCTCTGACGTTTATAACAAACCAAACCGTTTGAAAATCGGTAGAAAATTGACCAAGTTATGGTTATTTAAAAAGTACATGCACCATTAACACAATGTTACGAGTGAGTGAGCTGCCTGTGACAAGATGGCCGCCAGGTGCTGACGTCGACCTCCATTGGCCAGCAGCGCGGACGAGACATCTAGCCTTTATTATGGATAATATCTATGGTCCAGACCTTCTGCCGTCAGTCTGAAGGTCTGTCTACGTGAGACTACCTAATCTCTAACATTTCATCTCCTAATCTCCTTCATATCACTTTAAAATACGGCATACTGTGCAGAATTCAAATGGGTCCAATATGTTTTCTGGTCTGCGCCGACTCTACCGTGCCATCGTGTCTCTGGACCGGAGCTGCGGCGGCTCGCGTGACACTAACGTGAAACGTGACACTTTATTCGCCTCAATGGAAAGCATATTTCAAATCATATCGTTCCTTATCCCCTATATAGTGCACTATGTGCCATTCACCATGTAGAAAACAGTAAATGTGTGAACAAGTGTCCGATTTCAACCGCAGCTTCTACATTTATAATGTAGGGGGTGGAGCTTCATATTCTAGAGAGCATTTGATTGGACAGAAAATCTGATGAGAAGCTGAAGTGCAGTGATGTCATCAGAATCATTGATCCATATAGAGAGCCTAAGTCCCTCCCTTTCCGGTCGACCACCATGGGACCTTATTTCGGAAAAATATTATAGTCAATGGCGTGAGACAACAAATATTTTGATCTCATTTGAATTGTGCCCTGAATTACACATATGATGTTTGTCAATTTAAAAGATACATTTTAAAGTCAAGAAAGTCGCAGTTTGCTGAAGCTAACTTTACTGAAGCTAACTTTACTGAAGCTAACTTTACTGAAGCTAACTTTACTGGAGCTAACTTTACTGATGCTAACTTTACTGAAGCTAACTTTACTGAAGCTAACTTTACTGAATTTAACCTTACTGAATTTAACCTTACTGAAGCTAACTTTACTGATGCTAACTTTACTGAAGCTAACTTTACTGAAGCTAACTTTACTGAAGCTAACTTTACTGAAGCTAACTTTACTGATGCTAACTTTACTGAAGCTAACTTTACTGATGCTAACTTTACTGAAGCTAACTTTACTGAAGCTAACTTTACTGAAGCTAACTTTACTGAAGCTAACTTTACTGAAGCTAACTTTACTGAAGCTAACGTCTGCCATTGTTTCTATAGTCTTGCGTTATAATCGTAACGTTACGCCGTCATGCCGGAGTGTTTTGTACCAGACTGCACACACACTAGCAGCGGATCTCGCTCGTTGTTTCGCTTCCCGGGAGATGTAGTTCAATGAGCGATTTTCACATAAAACTAAATGTTACTCTTCTGTTTTATGACAAACTGCGACTTTCTTGACTTTCATAATTATCTTTTAAATTGACAAACATCATATGTGTAATTCAGGGCACAGTTCAGAAGGAATAAAAAGATAAGTTGTCTCTCGCCATTGACTACCATGCATATTTTTTTCCGAAATAAGGTCCCATGAGCCGGAAGCGGAGGCTCTCTATTGGTGGAAGTGAGAGACTTCAAGTTTTGAATGCTTATATCTTCTAAATGTGAATTTTGTCATTGTTTTGGAGCACACTAACTTTTAGATAGCAATAAGGCTTACATATTCATACTAAAAGCCAAAAAAAAAAAAAACTTTATTCACTTTAAGTCACTTTTCTGGAGTGGCAGACAGCAAGTCGACTGGGAATACCAGCACTCAAGCGCTGTTTCGATCCGTCTGCTACCGCTATGTGAGCAGAACAGCAAAAGCCCTATTGGACGTCTGATTTCTCTAGGCCTGGCCGTGCGAGAGGGTCATTTCGCAGGGCTAGAAATCAGCTTAAGAAAGGCAGAGATCTCGGCAGCGGCTCTTTTATCTCTCTCCTGCAGTGCCACTCATGGTCTTTGCAGCCGGAGTGTGTGCGGCAGCGTCCCAGTAGATTAACACAACGCTAATAGAGCCGCCCGCCTTTGTGTTGCTGAAGTGGCGGCAGTGTTTTAATCACTCGCCTCTTAATACGCACAGTAAATCTGAACACTTTCTCGGCTGGATCAGCGAAAACGAGAGAGAACAGGAGAAGAAAATGTTTTACATTTGTATGTGGAAGATATAGACTTCCAAAAGGAATGAATTAAGTACATTTGTACATTTAAGTGTCCTGAGGGAATCCTTTTAGCGATTTCAGATGGCCTTCAAGTAAATCAACCAGTGCAGATTAACATATTCATTGTGAGTTTATTGCTGTGTCGTTTATTTTGATGCTGCTGTTCATCGACACTGTTGTGTTTAGTCTGAATTTATCGGTTTAATTTAAAGCTGTCACCCTATTCAAAGTTAGTTTTTGTTCGAGATAAACTCATATAATCTGATAATTTCATATAAAATGATTCTGCTCCCGTCAATAGATTCAGTGTCATTTTTTAACAACTGGTGGTCTAAACGTTATCATGTATAGCTCGCTATATCTCAGAATACAGTTATAAGAAAGTTAAAAAATATTCCCCCTTAGCTTCAGACACGTATATGTTTATTGGTGCGTTTTTTGGTCTTTCAACCCTTTAATAGCTTATTTTAGCCAAAGTTGCATTAATTCTGAGATTACATTAATTGTACAAGATACTTTGTCCCTTCATTGCATGTTCTTATGAATTTTTTTGCAGGCCGGCTGATTGATTTGACAGTTTGATGTAGTTTTGCACCCATTGTTATACACACATTATTAATTTATTTGTACACACGTGTTGTTTTTCAGCCGTAACCTGTTTTCAATCCTCTTACTTTAGTGCTAAATGTTCATCTCTGCGCAATCAATAAATGATAATTGGTCGTGGGCCTCCGCTAATGTACTTATACTCAAGCCGACGACTGCATTTATAAGCCCTCTGATGTTTAAGCAAACACATCACTCATCTTTGTGTGCGTTTATGACACTCTGAATCTGATTTGTGAGCGATACCCTGTAGCCTGAAGTGATTAATCTTTATTGTTGAAGCTTGTAAATTTGATAATGTGGCCAGTGAGGCAAGACTGTTTTGTCTGTGTAATTGTGGCCTCTCTCTATCTTTCCCCCCTGTTTTCTTATTGCATCATCTGTTGTTATTAACATGTGCTCTGATTTGTTTGCTGCATGTGTTTTGTGTCATCTCTAGTCCTCTGGGGTGTCAGACTAACTGGTTACATGAATTAAAGCTGGTGAGGTCACATAATGACTAAGGGCCATCGCTTGTCAATTAAAGAATCATAGTGGAAGGTAGGGGTGGAACGGTAGGCCTACATGTATTATTGAACCGAAACGGTACGGGCGTCACGGTTCGGTGCACGAATTTACACGGAGAATACACGGTATAAAAATAAATAAAACTTGCGTGCAAATTAATTAATGTAATGCGGAACTACTGTTAGATACGCGGGTTCTTTAGGGACACATAATCTGTACCATCGGCTTAGCTCTGAACGCGCGTTCACTTCAAACGTTGGCTTTATACGCGCGTCCTATTCGCTTTGGACTAGCGTCGAACTAGACGCGATAGACGCGAATTTGACGCTCTATTCGCGTTTGGTGTGACCGCATAATGAACAGGCTGCGATGTCAAGATTGCGATGCTGGAGTGTGTGTGTGTGTGTGTGTGCGCGAGAGAGAGAGAGAGAGAGAGAGAGATGCGCGGGTGCGATCGAACTGTGTATGTGTGTGTGTGTGTGAGAGAGAGAGAGAGAGAGAGAGAGAGATGATCATCCAGATCATTAAACCTGCAAAGTGTTTACTTATATTTGTGTACACTCGCAATAAAACACAACATTGTGCTTTTGTCACACTGTAAACTCTTGTCAAACTGTAGCCTAACCTACAACTGTCACCCAACCAAAATCACACACACACAAACTGTTTAAAAGCAAAACATATTAATCCAACTCCATTTCAAAACAGTCTGTGGGTCCCATCATCTTTTGGACATTCATCATATTGCATTGGTTTTCATTTCTTGTCCTTGGAGCACTAATCTTACTCATTCTACATTGATTAAAAAAGAAAATCGAATGTGATTTTAATGGTAGTATTATTTTATACAGAAATCAATTATTTATAATTCAGATGAGAATAATGTTACATTGTTAATTAATAATGTTAATTAAAATTAAGGAAAACAAATATATTGATCTGAAATATAGCAAATTAATTTTAAATTAATTCATGTACAATTACCAAACATATCGCAAGGTCTTTTTATTAATTTAATTAATAACATAATTATATAAAACTATTGTCAGTGCACTACAAATAAACTCTATGCCTTTATTAATAAAACTTATTTAAAAATGTTAACCGAACATTTAATTTGCATTTTATGTATTGATGTCATTTAACCAATTTATAAGGTGATGGGTTTGTACAACAAAAATTTCCTTCATATTTCCTTCATAGATAGCTAGCATGCAGCTTCCACAGCTAATATGCATCATTTCCTTTTCATTTTTTGGATCAGTGCTAAAAAAGCTCAATGCATTTGTAACTAATTTTGTCAGAAAGAAATATGAAATTGGCCAATCATTGCGAATTCATAAATGTGAGGGCTTGAATGCAGCAATAATCTAGTAAAACGAGAACAAATCATACCTGAAATCTTACGGTTATTATGTTGCAAATGATTGCATTTTAAACAAATTGCGGTGGATGCAATTTCAGTTTAGTAGATGAAGTAAATCTGCTTCTTCTGAGGCCTTTTGTTGGTTTTAGCTGGTCTCACAGCCTGGTTTAACTGGATGAACTACCAGCCGGACCAACTGACAAATGTCCAAAACCTCTTGAAATCCTTCAAACCAGACCAGTTTGACCAGTGGAAACCATCTTGGTGCAAACCACCTAAAGCTAAGATCAGATATCTTCAACCTTGGGGTCACCAGTTATGCAGGTGAGGTCAATTATGTTTATTTTCATTTTTTGTGGGCCAGTTTCAATGCATAAATATATAATATCTGGCTTATTTCGTGCTTAAACTGTTCAGTGAAATAGCATTACTTGGATGCAAACATTCATTCGATTTATGCAATTCAACATATCCACTACAGTGCATCCCTGGAGAAATTTTGGAGCCATAAAAGCTGCTGATACTGTCTGCTAACAATAGTGCAAGGCCAGATTCAGCACGCTTGACATCAGTGCCAAATGTTGGATATAATAGCGGCGGTGACACGCAACAGTGAACACCAGTCTAACCATTAGAAAAGGTAAGTTCTAGTCCAAGTGATTTGTTTCAGTATTTGTGAAAGAGTCTGTATCAATATTGACTAATCGATTAATAGTAAAATGAGTTATTATTAAGAATGCATTTTAACAGTTATGTGTAATGCTGGGGAGAATGCTAATAATAACTCTTTTTTTCCCCCAGCAAAATAACGTTGCAATTTTGACAAATGCATTGATATTTAAATGCATTTATATAGTAGAGTAGATGACAAGTCTATTATATTCCAGCATACAGTATACACCAAAAGAGACAGAGAGTCACTGCAAACCCCTTGACTTCCTGTTTGAGTTGCATGTTTACATTAGCTTGTTAGCGTGAGAAAGGACAGGTCCGCTGTTTCAGAACGCAGCAGACATGCTCCAGAGGACACATTGTTCACCCCTCGGTCAGAGATTCACAAGAGAAACTGCTATGTCATGCATAAAAAAAAAACTGGGGTTCGCCACGCTCGGTTTAGTATTACAAGGGCTCCGTTACGAAACCTAGTGATCCGTGCTAATACACCCTATACACTGACAGTGAGGACGCATGCTAACCCAAATACAACCTCTGATTTGGAAACACTATACTGAAAAAAACAATGGATAACACAGATTGTCCGATTAACTCAATTATTTGTGGTCTACACAACAAAATTTATTTTTTCTCTTAAACTTGATGTCTTTGCTTTCAAGTAATGTAATTCTCTAAAATGTGCAATATAGATTAAATTAAGTGAACCAATCAAGTAGTCCGATGATTTTTTTTATGTTGACTTAACTGAAACTCCAGTTCCCAGCATGCATTGCATGAGACTTGATGGGGAGGGTAAAAAATTAAGTATTTTTTTGTGGTTTTGAACAAGATGAGAAAGAGGGAGACTTTGTTTAATGTTCAATTATATAGCCTAAGCCGGTTTGCTGGTCTTAGCTGGTTTAAGCTGGTCTTCCAGCCTGGCCAAGCTGGTTTTAGATGGTCTTTCAGCTTGTCTCCCAGCTTGACCAGCTAAGACCAGTCTGGTCATCAAAAAAAGTGTCCAAAACCCCTCTAAAACCAGCCTGGGAGACCAGCTAAAACCAGCCAACTAGTTTAGGCAGATTTTTTAGATGGGGTGTTTTCAGCAGTTCTGCATCTGAAATCACATTATTCCTAATCCCTACTATATAAAACAGTGTGTGAAAAAAGTAGTATGTCCAAATTCACAGTATTAATAAAACAGACGCAATATATATATATTTATATAAAATTGAATGAATTTAAACCTATCAGGGAACAATATAAAATCACTTCAGAACGACTTCATTCGATGATGTTGAAGTTACTGAACAAATTATGCTTGTGTTACTGAATTGATTCACGTTGAACCGATGTTAATGGTTAAATCATGTAAATCCACACTTTTCGTCATACAAATTGCACTACTGGCGAGATGAGCACGGGAGAGACTAGATTTTCCCATTGTCATGTTGCTGATGTAGTTGTGTGGTAGACTTAATAAGCATAAAATACACAAATATTGGGTCAAATACTTTATGTAAATAAATCAGTGAATTATTTGTATGTATTTTTTCTCCAGCATCTTAAATAAAAAAAAAATCGACTCTCAGCCATGCATTTTGGTATTGCCTTTTCCGCACAATCCACATAATTATAATCTTTTTCGAATTGCATACATGTTTATAATGCCTTAAAGTAGGCAGCTCAGTATGGTTTCATAATGAAGCCAAAAACTTGATGATATTATAAAGTCAAGTTTTGCTAAATTTAACCACTTTGATTGACACCCCCAAGGTTTATTTTTTGATTTAACAGATCCGTAAGCACATCGCCAGCACATTGAACGCTGAGTGAATGTTTGTATGTGAGTTACAGTTGTTTGTCCTGGCCAGATAAAATATGTCGCATATTTATTTTTTCTCCCAGGGACCCTAAACAACACACTGTGCGCTGCGGGATCATCCGATGGTTATCACGTGACGGTCACTTGAACGTTTGGGACGTGTACTCATCAATCACGGGCCCACGTGCGGCTCGAAACCCGCCGCCTCCCGCTGTGAGGTTCTGAAGATGCGACGTGCTGTTTGTTTTTCCACATCAAGAGAGCTCTTCTCTCGGAGAACCAGAGGAACTTCCATGTAAACATTGGACGTGTGAACATCGGATGCAGAGAAGAAGGTCTCCCAGTTTCTCACGCTGAAACGCATCAGTAATTGTCAGGGCTTTCGAAAGCGGGATGGCCGCCTCTATAATCCTCCTCTTGAAGTGGCAGGCATTAGCATTTAGTACTGACAGACTGACTGATCTCTTCCCCGGTCCGGTAGTAATGACTGATGTTAGCGATGCCGCTGCGGTCTCAGAATGAACGAGCTGAGATGTTGTTCTTGGCACGCTCTAGTTTTTTAAATATGTGGTTTATTTTTGGGAAATATAATAATAATAATTGAAAGCCGTTTTACTCTATTATTTGGTGCTCAAGAATCTAGTCCAGTGTACATACCAAAATGTGTGTTATCTGTGGCGAAAATCAAGCTTTTAATGTTGTTTGTATGTCTATGTGGTGTTTTTAATCTGCTTTAAGACAAAACGTGTAGATTCAGAAGTCGACAGCATTGCTGAGTATTTTCTCTTTAAAACTGCAGTGAACCAAAGACAGTCTCAAAAACACGGTTTGAAATCGCTGTGTTTCTGACGTCACAAACGACCTTGTAACCAATCAGATCAACGTGTGATCGCCAACCAGTGGATCTCTGAGCTGAGTGAGTGAGTGAGTGGAGGCGGGGCTCATTTGCATATTCATAGAACAGCGTATACTAAATGAGGCAAGGGTGTCGAGTTACATTCAAGATATTTTAAGACATGAAGAAATTTGTTTTCAAATAAAAATCGTTTAACGTGATTAAAGACGAGTTTTAAGGGATACAATTATTGACTACTTTAAAATGCATCGTTAGATGGAGTTCATGCAAGAATAGTTTGGCTAGATAGTACACTGTAAAATAAAAAGTGGAATTATGGGCATTTTTGCAAGCAGCATATAAATTGTAAATATTTCAGTGTATTATAGATGTTTTGCCAAATCCATCCAATCAAATTTCTATTTTGCATAGTCCATGAATCTTTACAGTCTGGCTTCTTCCAAACCTGCCTGGATGCCCATCAAAGGCGTGTAGTTAATATTCAACAAACTGCTTCCCACTTCCCACCTGCTGCCGAGAATCATGCATTAACATACACTCATCGTCCCAGTTGGGAACATTACAGGCTCTTTAAATGCATAGAAGAGCAGAGGTGGGATTAGCTTTGGGAAGCACCTGGAAGATAATGCCTGCTTTCTCTTTCCCAGACATTACGCTGAAGTATCAGGCACTTGATCACAGAGCGAGAGGTTAACGGAGGTCAACGGCCTTTTCCCAAACCAGGAAATTAAAGTAGGTGATTAGGAAGCAGGAAGGAGAATGGAGAAACCAGAGCAATTGAATGATGGATGTGAAAAGAAAAAGAGCAAGAGAGAGAGGCGGTGTTTGGAGCTCTAGTTATATATTATTTGAAAACATTTATCATTACATATTGTTCCACTTTTTTAATTACAGTAAAATATTAATTTATACACGCATATATTATAGTATATATAATATATATTTTGTTCATTCTTAAAGTACTATAAAGATAGATAGATACAATAATGATATATCACAGTATTAAAATTGTTGTATTTTTATATTTATATATTTTTGATGTATTTAATTTGAATTATTATTATATGCAGTAATTCCAGTGAGGATTTTTTATTTTTTGCACAAAATTCTTTTAAGAATGAAAGTTTCCAATTTGATGATTTGAAACCACTCACATCATGTAACTTTAATGAACATTGTGCCATACTATGTTTATTGTTCACATGCTTTTTAAAAAGTAGTATGCATGATTCAGTGTATTGAGTTTTCAGTATAGCTATTTTATCCAGAGATCAGGTAGAAACACTTATGTTCACCTTGACACATGCTTGTTTTAAAAAAGCGGGTCGGGATAAAAAAGAAAAAGCAGGTTTGCGATTCCTCCCGGACATCAGAGGTGTGCAGACGCTTCAGTGTGTCCCGGCACAAACACACACGGCCTGAATATCTGATCAGACGCAGTGGCATCAGGCTTTTAGTATTCAGTGCAGAGAGAAACCTGTCTGTCCAAACCTTGCCTTGTAAAGAGCAGTTAAATTAGAGCATCCACACGCTGCGCTGCTGAAAGCAGAGAGATGCGGGATCTGCGGCTTTGTAGAACTGAAAACAAGCTTGATGAAAAAGGGAAGAGTCTGTTTTCTGTTTTCCTGCTGGGTAAACCTCACTCCCAGACTATTGGCAAGGGTGAATCTAAGCAACAACATTCAGCATTTTGCATTAAAGGGATAGTTCACTTTGAAATTAATTTTTGGTATGTCTTAGCTTACTTCAAGGGCATCCAAGATGTAGGTGTCTTTGTTTCCGTAGTAGTTTCAATTTTGATATTTTTAGGTCAAACCGTTCTTGTCTGTCAGTCATATAATGCAGGTCTATGGTCACCACCTCAAAGAGCATGCACAGAGAAGTCCAAATTAAACATGATTTAATGACTCGTAAATGTAAGTACACATTGATGGCCTAAGACACGAAACGAGCGTTTGTGTGAGAAAACGAACAGTATTTATATCAGTTTTACCTCTTGTAAACACAGCCACGTCCAAGTGATCTGAGGGCGCGGGCGCTTCGGTCTGGAAGTGATCTCTCGCGCGTGTACGTCACTCAATGTTTACACAGAGATTTCGGAAGTGTTACCTTTCACTGTGAAGATCTAAATGTATTTAGATATACAGGAAATCGCAATGGAAGACGATTTCGATATATCAACAGACAACGTTGAGGTTTTTTTCGCAACCGCGCGAGAGATCACTTGCGTAAAAACGTCGTAAAAACGATATAAATACTGTTCGTTTTCTCACACAAACCGCTCGTTTCGTGTCTTAGGCCATCAATGTGTACTTACATTTACGAGTCATTAAATCATGTTTAATTTGGACTTCTCTGTGCATGCTCTTTGAGGTGGTGACCATAGACCTGCATTATATGACTGACAGACAAGAACGCTTTGACCTAAAAATATCAAAATTGAAACTACTGCGGAAACAAAGACCCCTACATCTTGGATGCCCTTGAGGTAAGCTAAAACATACCAAAAATTTATTTCAAAGTGAACTATCCCTTTAAGGAATGGAATTTTTTTTAAATCACCTTTTTAATTTTTGACATTGACAATTGTTGACACACACACACACACACACACACACACACACACACACACACACACACACACACACACAGTAACTATCTGCTTATTTATACTGTAAAGTAGAATTGCAAAATATACATTGTTTTATTTGATGTAGTGAACTACATTTACACTTAATGTTAAAGAATTATGTCCAAACTTTGTTATATTTTTCTTGAATTGATTTATCAATGCAATCCAATTTAATGAGTATTTATTTTATCCATTCATCTATCCATAAATCCATCCATCCTGAGAATTTTTTATAATTATTTATTTTAATTATTTAATTTATTTTATCCATCAATCCATCCATCCAACCATAAATCCACACTGTAAAACTAATATTCTTGATTTGTTATCACAACTTTTTATCTTCTGTCAAATCAACTTAGTTAATGAATGTGGTTCAGATAGCATAATATTTTGAGTTTCTATTTTTTAAACCAATCTCTTTTGTTGTATTACCTCAAATGTTTTATTTCAATGAACTCAAAATTTTAAGGCAACTAGGTAACTTACTTGTTTAAGTTAAACCAACAATATTTTCCATCCATCCATACACACACACACACACACACACACACACACACACACACACACACACACACACACACATACATACACACATACACACACATACACACACACACACATACATACACACATACATACATACATACATACATACATACATACATACATACATACATACATACGAAAGAAAGAAGAAAATGTGCCCAATGCCTAATTAAAATATAAATAGGACATTTCTTAGTGAGACCCATAAAGTCTTTCCTACTTGTTCTGGCTTCATCTATAAAAATGTTACATGTAAGCCAGAACAGGCGGACAAGACTAGAATATATATAAAAAAACAAAAATCTATAAAAAATTTGATGCAAATCCAGCGTCCAGTTCTTCCTCAGAAACACTCATAGTAACCGTCCAGGAACTTGTAAACATGCCTTTGGTTTCCTGACAGACTGATAAAAACCTGTGCATCTTCATTCACGGAAACTGCATAAAACCAGCCAGATTCTGCAAGCCCTTTTCTAGTGTGTGTATGCGTCAGTCCGTCCGCGGTTGATCCACGAGTGTGTGTGATACTGACACTAGCACTGACTAAAGCCACACACATCATTAAAGGTCATCCGCTCGGACGCCTTGTCCTGCCTTTATCTTCACTTCAAACCTGCCACCATTCATTTCAGTCCTTTTCTTTTCTCTGTCTTTTTCCTTCAGAGCCATCATAATTGAATAACCTTTACATCAATAGAGCTAAACACTCTTTGCTCCTTCTCAAAGGGTCATTGAGGCGAAACACGGCCCATGTGTGTCTCGATGCTGGCTTTATCAACAGCTTTTAATGGCGGTAAATCCAGCGATGCTACTACTAGATGAACTATGTTTTATATAGTTTAATCTGCTTCTGAGATCAAACTAAGTCCACAAGTTTAATACTTAAGGTTAGGGGTTCGTTCATATCACTAACCCGGGCTATTTTGAGCCACACACTATGAAGTTAAGTGGCCAAAGAATGATCCACACAAGCTAAATAAAGTAATATATGATTTTTTTTTTATTTGTGCTTTTCATAAATGCCTTAAGTGATGTTGGTGTTTGTTTGGGCTTCACTTAATCAGCTCTTTTCATGTCTCAGGTTCATCTCTCCAGAGCGCTCAAGCACGACAGCCGTAATGAACTTAACAACCGTGAAATGAAGTTTTGTGATGTACTGAGAGGAGGGACGTTTCTGTGAGTAAATCCTTGTCTCATTCTGCACTTTTTTTGTTGAAGGAAATGACACGAGACAGTAAGTTTTAATAGCAGAGACAGGATTCTGCACCGCGTAAATGTTCAATTATCATTGTTTTCATGATAGTCCATTCAGTGCATGAACAAAACTAATTGACTGTGGATTTGGTTTCAACTATGACGTTATCTGTAATGGACTTTTTGTTAGACTCAATGATATAATTGGCTCCTTTGGCTTCCGCTGCGTGTGCAAGACTCGTGGTGATGAGCTGATAGCGCTCCAGAAGAAGCTCGAGTACCGAATGCCTGGCGTTTCTAATCCACGTGCAGCTCAAGACAAGCCTCGCTTTGACTGCATTCAGAAAGCTGCGTTGCTCTTTCAATGGTTTAATAACTCATTCAAAAGCATTTATTTTAGGTGCAAGACACACTTCAGTAAGCGTTGAGACTTACACTGCAAAACATAATGCAGAGGTTTATTCATTTATGCAGCAAATAAATGCATTTTCTGTTTTTCATACACTAAACCCCAACATTTTTTTTTATTTTTTTATTTTATTAATCTGCCCTGATTGAATTGAATTTGTTGTATTTTCATTGCAATACAACAAACCAATTCATATTTAAATGACATTTAGGTACAGCTTAATCTTAAATTAGACAGGCCTATAACAACACACCAAAATGTATCTGCCCATTTTAACTTAAATTTATTTCATTTTATTGAATTTATATTCTGTGCAATACAATGTAACCAACCAAAATATATGTTTTTAAATTAATCAGATTAATAACAGGTTCATTTGGCCACATTTTTATTTTTTAATTTAATTTAATTTAATTTTAAATAAAATAAAATAAAATTATTTAATTTAATTTATTAATTTTTTATTTGTGTAGTGCAATGCAATGCAATGCAACTAAATACATATTTTATGTGACATTTACGAACAGGTAAATCAGAAATTTGATCATTTTTGGCTTCCCATACGGGTCATAATTACATAAAACAACCAATCTGATTGGTGTGTACTTTGACATGTGGGTGCATCCTGTGGTGTGACAATGGCCCAAATCAGATGATGTCAGATATGATGCGTGTTTCTGTTTCCTCACAGACCCAGTGTGTGCCAACAGTGTGAATGCAGCCTCTTGTGTTTCAGGCTGTAAGGACACTTCATGCGAGATGTGAACTGTGATGTGTGGTCCGGGCTCGTGGCGTTTGGCAGGGCTTCAGTTCGCCCTCTTGTCTGCCATCTGATTCTTCACCAGCCAAACTCTACAGCTCCCATCTGCCCTTTACAACATGACCTCATCGGCACGGCACTCGCGTGTTCGAGAGGAGAGCGGTGAGTCTGCCAGTGTGTAATCATCATTACAGGCGCAGTCTTACGACACGCTCCAAATATGCTTCTTAAAAACCTGATATCACTTAGAAATCTGTTGCTTTGATTAGTTTCTCTGGAGGGACGGCCAACATGTCCTGGATTCCTCAGACCCGGGACTCTGACAGGGAGTGACTCCAACGAATGTGACAAAACTTAATCTATTAAACACTTTAAAGGTCAATTCTGCAACACTAGCATCACAGAATGATAATATAATGACTTTTTCCAAACTCGTATCAGGAAGCGTTGTGTGTTGATATTAGTGCTTGTGTGAGAGAATAAGATTTAGTATTATTAAAAATAAAAGCTAATTCTAAATATATAACCATAATATCATATATTTATATTTTTTCAGTTTTTATTTTCATTTGTTTACATTTTTTGTCATTTTTACTATGTGCTTTTGTCATATTTTAATTTTTTATATTTCTATAAAGCTATAATTTATTTCATTTTAGATTTTTTTTAGTACCTCAACTTAGTTGCCACTGCATCTTTTTAAATTTTCGTTTAAGTTTTTCAATATTTTTTTATTTAGTTTGATTTCAGCTGTATTTCAATTACTGAGTTACCGAAAAATAATTTTTAATAGTTTCAGTTTTATTAACAATAATAACAACTTTGGATGCCAAAGATTAAAAAAAAAATCATATTTTTGACAGGTATTTATTTGCTTTTGTAACACACAGAAACGTTAAATGCAAATTCGACATGCATGAATGCTAATTTCTGTACAACCGTTCATGCATGTTTTATTTTGAATGTGTTTTTTCACACTGGTTTATTATCATGGTAACATGCCGTCTTTAAATGCATGGGGCAAAGCAAAAAAAGCTCAAAACGCAACGTTAATGATCCCAGTCAAAGGCTGGTGAGTGACTCGATGTGAGTAAAGTGAATTTCTAGAGTAAAGTCTTAATTCTGTTGTGTTGTGGCTAAATTTCAGCCTGTTTTTAACTTTTGTTTGCCTTGTAAATGTCATTGTGTAAATATAACAGTATTAACGGCAGAATAACCTGCAAATTGTCAGAAATCTGGCTAGGCAACACTAGCGGCCAATAAAAGTTTCCCTCCAGTCCTGCTGAATGAATATGATGGCGTCAGTCAGACACACAAGTAAATGAGTCCATGCAGCTCAGATGAGTCATTACCGCATTCAGTAAACTCAGTAATTTGCTTGTAATGTGTGTTGGATGGCAGTCGACCGGATGCTGATGTCATCACGACGGCACATCCCGTTTCATTCCTGAAAGGTTGCCGTTTTTTCCTTCACTCATTAGCATGCACTTATCGTCACTTCTGCCATTTGTCTCGTTGCACTGATGACAAATACCAACCATAGTGTGAATTATAGACAGGCACTCAGACTGTGTAAAACATTAAATCACCTCGTTACATAAACAAGAGGATGAGGAGAGAGAACAGGGCAGTGTGAAGGTGAAGACAACAGCTTCAAATAGATAGAAATACACTCACAAATCAATACACCGGGTAGTTGGGTGAATCTTATGAAAACTGCAGAGAAATATCCTTTAAAAAACACACTTCAGCTTTTTATTGATTAAACATGACCTGGACATTTCTTTGAGGGATTCACCCAGTATCAAACTCCATTCTGTTTGGATGAGACTATATTTGAAGTTGAATTCTGTATTTACGCGGCATGTTTGAACACAGTGTGTATTAGAAATGACGATTATTATGATTATTTAATAAAACTATAGTTATAATAATAATAATAACAAACTATTATTATTAAATTAAGTAAAACTATTGTTATTAATATTAAAAATAACAATGTTTCAAGTTTTTCTATTTTATTGCAACTTTTATGCCACTTTGTGAGTGCCATTAGTATAGTTTATGTTTGTTAATAAAATCATATTATGTCAATAAAACATGCAAAAAGTATGTTTACAGTGTCATTTTAATATACTTTTTATACGTTAATAGTCACAAGCAAGCTGAAGAAATTGTGCAATTGTTGTGAATTAGCCTTTCAAGAATTAATCGGGCACTGGTAAAATATTTACTATAAATATTTGCAATTTCAATGTTTCTTGTTGATTTCATGCTCTCTAAGTCGTCCTCAGACGAGCCTTCCATCGTTGCCTCCAGGCATCCCGATTCTCCATGCATCCGGCCAGTTCGTTGGTGCTCTGGGCTCCTGCATCCCTCTTGAGTATGTCCACGTATGTTAGCGTGGGACGTCCTCTTGACCGATGGCCATGTGTTGGTTCCCATAGCACCAGCTTGCTGGCTGGCAGCTCGCGATGCCTTCGGCAATGTCCTGCAAGTCTCATTCTCCTCACAGCAATCTTGTGCTCACTCTTGATACTCCCTCATACAGGATTTTGTTGGTTACATGCACACTCTTACTGATATTAAGCACTGCACGCAGCATCCTGGTGTAGCACCCGTCCAGGGACTTCTCTAGGGTTGGATTCAGGGTCCAGCATTCACTGCCATAGAGGAGAACAGACTCTACTGTCGCGTAGAAGAAGCTGAGTTTGATTTGGCGGGAGAGGTTGGAGTTCCATACACTGTTCATGCCGTTCAGGGCCCTCCATGCAAGTGCCTTCCTCACTTTTAGATCTTGCTCAGTTGAGTTGACCCATGCGCCCAGGTACTTAAAGTCCTCAACTTCTTTCAGCACAGTGTCTCCTACTGTTATCAGAGGTTGATGTTCTGGTGGTACGTTGTAGGTCATGACCTCAGTTTTCTTTGCATTTACCCTAAGGCCAACCTTAGTGCACTCTAGCTCCACCCTGTGTAGTAGTTCCTGAGCTTGTTCCATGTTATTGGAGAGCAAACTAATGTCACCCGCATAGTCAAGGTCTGTCAAGACTACTGCCGGGTGCCGACTTGACTTCATGCGGTAAAACTTTATTTTAAGGTAACGTATAGAATAACAGTAAATTATGCATAATTGCATAACCTTAAACCAAACCCAAACCGTAACTCTATAGTAAGTACATGTTAATTAATATTACTCAGTACTTATTTGAGTAAGTACAATGTAATCGTCACCTTAAAATAAACATCTAACCAGTCAAAACCCTTATTGTTTACCCACTTTCCAAACATAAGCAGGAGTGGTAAATCTGTGCAGGCACTGTGTGTTAAATCACCACACTTTAACTTTGGTTTTAGCATTCACTTTGCATTCAACTGATGATCACTTTGTTTAATCAGGGTCCATTTTTGTTTATGTGTGTTTGTCCAGCAATTAAACAGCCGGTCTCAGTTTCCTCTCGGTGTGTGTCTCTAATGTTTCTGGATGTAGCACTAAACATCTCTTTGAAGATATTTTTAGGCATGGCACACATAGGGGAGCTGGGGAGAAGGCCGAAAACCGGTGGAGAAAGATGGGAAGCCAAATGAAAAGTAATCCATATTTGCTCTGGAGGATGTAGATTTCCAAGATTTAAATATGACCTAGTTTTTTAGCTGCGCTCTGCCGAGGCGTCAGTGAGTGCTGACGTCAGAGACTGACTTCACGGCGGATGGCATTTCAGCTGCTGCTGACTTCTTTTATGTTCGAAATCTCACGGTTAAAGTCCCATTCACACCAAGATTGATATCTATAACGATACCTACAGAGTGCAACAGTGCCCATTCATGTCTCCCATGGGGATTTCAAAAAAGTGTCCGTTAAAGCGTTATAAGCCATGAACCAAGCCAAGCAGCTACGAGGAGAATCATAACATTACAAACTTTGATTTGAAGCAAAAAAAGTATTTGAAAATTGGGCAAAAATACAAAGGTACAACCAGGGCTTGACATTAACTTTTTGCTCAACAGCCGCTGTGGCTCGTGGTTTTCCAAAGCCACACAGATAACCATAGGGAAAAACTGCTATATAAATATTTTTAATATTATCTCATAATTTGGCAGCCGGTATATTAGGCTGCTGTCACTTTAAAGGAGCTGTATGTAAGAAATATATTTGAATTAATCATAAAATGGCCCTGATATGTCACTAGACATTGAGAAATCATGTTCATTTCAAATACTTATATCACTGACAACAGTAGTCCGGCCAGGATATTGTCATTTAAAAAGTGAAGTTGCAGCCCTCAACTGATGTTGATGTTGTCATGTTGTGTTTTGGTCTGATGCTCCTCCCTCCACCTATCGACCATTCACGAAGTCAGTAGTGTTTCGGCATCCGGGTTGCCAGCTCTGCTCTAGTTACCACAGCTGCAGCTACACACGTGTCGGATAAAAAAATGCAGCCGATCTGGCAACCTCGAGTCAGGGGGGAGGGGGAGGGGATACACCGCTCTACAGTAATTTGAAAGTGATTGCAGTACCGGTTTTGGCCACAATCTTACATACAGCTCCTTTAAGTCGTGTGTCCACCAAAGCGTTTTTAGCCAGCTTAAAATGCTAGATGCTCTGCTGAAGACGCCAAGCTGTGGCGCTTGAGAGCGTTCATCGATATAAACACTAGATGTCGCCTTGGCTACGGCAGTTCATTGGAACGAATGCGTCAATAGAGCCGCCATCTTGAAACAGGGGAACCCCTCATCAGCGTCAATGTAGGAAAAGGTCTAACGGAAATAAAATCACCATAAATCGTCATGAATGCGATTTTCTAGTTGTTTTGGTTCGTTCCAACGGTCAGACATGTATTAATTATAGAGTCCAGAGAAATTTAAAACAAAATTACAAAATTTCACAATCTTGTGAAATGTAATCCCTTGCTGTCTGGTTTTTAGATTTCGTTCGTGTGAACATCCATACGCAGCACAAAAGTCCGGCATCATCCATGAATTCAGCGTTACTTAGCTACTTCCTATGACAAGACCCCTGTTCCAAGATGGCGGCGGTTTTGACGCATGTTTAGAACCCCAAGGCCACATCTAGTGTTTATATCTATGGAGAGCGTTTTGGCAGCACAGCGTTTTTTCCGTTGAGACGCTTCGTTGCTATGATACAGAATATCCGCAGCACAGTTTCCTTGTAACTGATTTCGCAGATAATTTGTTTCATACTAAAAATTAATTTTTCATCCATTTTGTTCGGTTAGCTCTGCTGGTTGATGTCGTTGTACAGGAAGAATGTTGTGACAGTTGGTCGGTGTGGTATTAGCCCCGCCCCTCCTCCACTGTGATTGGACGGCTGGGTAAAAAGTGACAGAGATGAGCGCTGCGTTTTACCCAAAGTTGAACATTTTTCAACTCTCGGCGACCAGTAAAAAACGCCGGGCGCTCCAGCGTGAAAAAAACGCTCAGCGCCTCGTCACGCTCATGGCGTTTAAAAAACGCGGCGCTCCTATTGAAAACAAACGCCAGGCGCGTGGAAAATGTTTTGGTGGACACACGGCCTAAGACCTGACGCACGGATCCATTACACGGTTAGGCGTTTTCTTTCTCAACTGTTTACGTTATAGAATCAATTCTTAATGCGCATGTGAACGCCATCAGCGTTTATCACAGGTTCGCGTTTAAAGTCTGTTTAGAGAGAACGGTGTCGTCTTAGCGGCCCCTAATTTAATAACAAATGATCATTTCGACGGAAGTGAATCAATCAAAACTAACTTTAGCTGGAAAATAACATTATTCAAGAACCGCTATAAAACCAAACCAATCTGTGTTACCTTAAATTATGTTTATCTCTGTAAAGCTGCTTTGAAACAATCTACATTGTTAAAAGCGCTATATAAATGAGGATGACTTGGCGTTCGCTTAAAACATAACTGACGTGGGTTTACGTGAATACTCGCAGAGACCAGCATTTTGACATTATTTTGTGTGTATTTGACTGTTTAAGCGCAATAAGCTGCATAAACAGACTCATTTAAGTCCTGAGAGGAGGCTTTATGTGCACTTTAGGTATTCATTCAGCAAATAAACGAGTGAGTGAGGAGAGGCGGGTTTGTGTGTCACTCGCTGTCGGAGAGAAAAAAGAGCAGCTGGTGTCGTGTATCTATTCTGCGTCTAATGAGTATTGGAAGCGTTTCAAATATTTCAGTATCGATGTTTATCGAACAATTTATATATGTATATATTATATATAAATTAGAATAGATTCTGATTGGCTGTCATTGTTTTTATCGTTCATCAGCTGGGAAAGATCGTGAAAGTGATTCCAACGATATCGTTCCTCTGTGTCGGTATCTTTATAGCTGTGGTGTGAACTTCCCTGTTCTCTTAAATAGTTATCATTATAGTTATCATTCTTAGTGTGACTAAAATTATTGTATGTTCAGTCCCAAAATGGACTGTAAAACACGTCAAAATGATGCTTTTTACGTAAGCAAAGAGTCCAGCATTCATTCAACTGCAGAACAGGTCGTGTTTTACAATCAGTCCATGTGTAAGAAGAATTAGACACAATGTTTTTTTGAGTTTTGGCTCCTGAATTAAGACATGTCCTCTCGCATGACGGGGCTGCTGGGTATAATTTGCCAGCAGCACTTGGCAGGTAGCTTTGGAGTAAATTGCTTTATAATTGAATCTCCACAGGTTCCTTTTGCAGAAAACAATGCTAATGGAAGGTCAGGAAAGAAACCCCCCTGAAGTGTCTTGGCTGCTTGAACGTGTTGAAAGTTGTGATTCAGCAGCGTTTCTTGCCACTAAGGGCTGGTTATATAGACATTAATGGTCTTTGCCTGCAGTGGAGAGTCCTTCACAATGTGCATGCTGTTACATAAACGATCTGCGAGTTTTGTTTCCTACAATGGACTGTAGGTAAATACGGTCACTGTGATTTTGCCAAGTAAGATATCTTCCTGGATCAACATATTTTGTTTATCTTGGAACAACATTACTGTCCGAAAATTTAGTAGGCTACTAACCTTTAATCTAACCCAAACCATAACTTATCTCTAAAATCAGGGAAATGACCGGTGAATGACACTGATGTAGAAGCCCCTAGTTTTAAGCCTAAACTTGACATAAAATGTCCCTCAAATCTGATTGGTTGATTATAATGTTGTTCCAGGATCAACAAAGAACAAAATAAGGTGTGTAGTGAATTTGATCTTCTAATAGCCTCGAATTAGTTCACGTAGTGTAACAGCGCAACGCTTCTGTGTTGTACGTCACACACGCATCACACACATGACCAGCGTCGGCCAATAGTGAGCCTGCGTGTAACGTACAACACAGAAGCGCTGCGCTGTTACACTACGTGAAATATCACGGCCCACAGAGAAGGAAATGAATAGTTGAATAAACTCGTTATTTTTGTTTGTTTCTTTGCGCACAAAAAGTATTCTCGTCGCTTGATAAACTTAAGGTTGAGCCACTGTAGTCACTCGGACTATTTTAACGATGTCTTTTATAACTTTTCTGGGCCGGCAAGTTTCAATCCCTTAGAAAGCCTATGGAGGAGTGATCCAGCTCTCAGATTTAATCCAAAATATCTTAATTTGTGTTCCGAAGATGAACGAAAGTCTTACGGGGTTGGAACAACATGAGGGCGAGTAATTACTGACAAAATTTTTATTTTGGGTGAACTAACCCTTTAAGTACATTAAGGAAGTGTTTTTCACGTTTAGCACTTTAGAATGTCCCACTTTTAGTGGTTGAAATACTGCAGCTGGTGCTGTACTATATGCTGCGTCCGAAATATAATACTTCCCTACTATATAGTATGCGAAAAACACAGTAGGTGAAAAGTCCCCGGATGACCTACTTCTGCCGAGATTTTGAAGTGTGCATATGATGGACTCTTACTCTTCAATGAGGCCACAGGAGAGGATTTGTTAATGGCGGTGGAGCGACACAACTGGTCACATGACAATGACAACATGGCGGATGTAGTACGTCCGGATATCATTCATACTACAAACATTCATACTATAAATACAACATGCTTTTTTAATGGTTGCAATGTAAGTTTCAAACAAAATGTAGTACACTATAGAGTATGCAAGGTTTTTGACCAACGAATTTCTGAGGATTTTGGACATACGTGTTTTTTCTGTCAATAGCTTGTTTTCATATGACGTCACGCCACTGCGTTGCCATGGCGCGAAATGCAAATGGAGGGCAGGAAGTGATTTGCTGTATTTAGAAAGCTCTATAACAAACTCAAAATGCCTATGTTCTGCGTCGTTTATGGTTACTTAAATCGATCAAACCACGAGGAGTTTTTATCGTGTACCAAAAGTTGTTGTTCATAAGGGGGGGAAATGCAAGAAATGGACCGAAAAACTCCGGAAAAACGGCTTGCAAACCTACGTCTGCGGTCGGGAGGAGCCGAATGGGAAAATGCCCGTGTGTGCAGTGATCACTTCGTCAAAGGTGAGTTAATACAACTTAGGTGGCTATGTTTGTGTAACGTGTAACGTTTCCGAACTTTGTAAAGTCAAAGTATGTCTGTAAGACGAGGTAGCACTAGCAGCTAGTTGCTATCTAGCGCCTCGATGGCAGGAAAATCTTTCAATTCAGTTGAAAAATCGCTTCTCTTCATAACGTAAGGATCACGTCCAACATATGTTTGATTTTTTTGTTTATATCTTTCTCTTGTAATAGCGTGTAAAGTAGTACAGTTCGGACTTTCCTCCATCTCGTCCATTGCGCTCTTCACTCCCTACCCGCCATCTGAATTTCGCGCGTCATCATAATCACGTTACTGAAACCCAGCTATAGGCCAATAGGCTATGTGCACAAGCGTAATTTCGAACTTCCGCTATTGTCAGAAGTCGGCATGTCAGTTTCCGGTTTACGGCTGTTCATCCGCATCCGCTATAAACAAACAAGATGAGTGCTGCTGTTGTACGGAAAAAAGAGTTGTTAAACACATCTAAGTTTCTAAGAACTGTAGGTGGATCTATCATCTAACGCCCGTTTCACACATACCCCGTTTGCAGTGCGTGTTGCGGTGCAGGAGCAACGCGCGCTATAGTGCTTTCACATATGATGCGTTTGCAGTGAATAACTGATCCGCGGCTGTACCACAAACACATACTTACTTTTTTTATTTAAAATCCAGAAGTTGTGCTGCAACTTTTATTTCAAAAAAAATTGTCAGCATTGCGATTCTCTTTGTACACACTCTTTAATGGATTGTATGCACGTTTAAACACAATTTAAACAACGCAAGTTAGGGCTATTATTCCATGCATTACTTATATTAAGTTGCTCAAGCAAGTGGTCAAATTTACTATATTAAAATGGCAAATATTTTAAATTAAAACTTAAAATTGGCAAAAACAGCCGACTCACATACCTTTTCTTTTGCATTTAAATTGTAATAGCCTACAATAGATCTTGCATGTCACAAAGAACTTGTTTTTTCCACCTCCACGAATGAGACGAGTGTTGTTCATTATGTCGCCTTAATTGTAGTTTTCCTTGATTTACCCCGGTCTTCAGATGACTGTGAAAAATAGTAGTACCGGTATATTAAATGCATTTATGGTGAAATTACTACATTTTCAGGTCAATCTTTGTGCATTTTGACCACGAAACATGTGTCACTTTAATGCAGCACAGCAGAAATAGATTCGGTGCAGAAACGATCGCTGCACTGCTGTTATAGGCTACGTGCCCCATCTGGAACGGTGTGAAAAGTGAAAGCCCTAACCTGTTAACATGGTGCTTTATTAGGAGCACTGCTGTGTGCCACTTTGCTCTGCTTCAAGTCGCTAACAGCCATTTGAGCTTCCAACGCTTCCCGAAAAACACCAACCTTCGTGCGCAGTGGCTGCACAAAATAGACATTTTGGGCGACGCGCAAAAAAAAAAAAGTAAGTATGTGTTTGTGGTACAGCCGCGGATCAGTTATTCACTGCAAACGCATCATATGTGAAAGCACTATAGCGCGCGTTGCTCCTGCACCGCAACACGCACTGCAAACGGGGTATGTGTGAAACGGGCGTTAGATGATAGATCCACCTACAGTTCTTAGAAACTTAGATGTGTTTAACAACTCTTTTTTTCGTACAACAGCAGCACTCATCTTGTTCGTTTATAGCGGATGCGGATGAACAGCCGTAAACCGGAAACTGACATGCCGACTTCTGACAATAGCGGAAGTTCGAAATTACGCTTGTGCACATAGCCTATTGACCGTTCGCAAAAGCCACGCCCCCTAGTTATTGTTGCTACGCCCGTCAAACAAATGGTCAAACACGACCAGCGCCACAGATTGCCATGACGGGAAGAGGTGCGTCAGTGACCTCTTTTGGAGCAATACCTCAGCGATATCCTCCAGATCGAGGCAAAAGGGGTTACAGTATGCAGTGGAGGGATATGTTCAAAATATAAAAATACGCAATGAAGGAGACACGACTACTATCTAGGCTAATAATGCTCTCAAGCTCTCAAACCGGTCTCAAGCGAAATCTGAGAAACCCCATGACCTGTAACGTTACCTCAAATGCAACCAGCACAGCCTTGAAGAAGATTCTATAAGCTGTTTCAGTGGCTAATTGTTTGGAGTTAGAAATATATAACTCGCGCTGCATATTTAGTAATTTTGCCTCAGATACAGGATTATTCATTCGCTTTAACAAGCTGGTTGTTCATTACCACGGCAACCGCTTGCGTGTCATGCTGAATGCGATTTTCGTGTTTAAAAAGTAACTATACATAATAGACGGAAAGATGCAGATAACCATACATTATTTCTATTCGTTACGATATTGATATGAACTGATGTGGTCAAGTAAGTTAAGCTTCATGCGTTCCCCGTTGCGAACGTGCACTCCTCTAACGTTAGTCTAAAGTTAAACTGTAGTCTACAGGTGCTGCTGCTCATTTCCCCCCGAAAATATCATGTTAACAACAACACTTTAGAAAACGTACCAGGGCTGCCAACTTTTGAGTTCAGCTTAGAGTGAGATTTTGGGGGGCGGGGCTTGGGTTATGGGGGAGGGGCTTATTGAGGGGCGTGGCTTGGTGTGGGGAAAAATACAAACACAAAATCCTTGCATTAGCAGAAGTGTATTAAGTATACACTCACCGACCACTTTATTAGGTACACCTGTCCAACTGCTCGTTAACACTTAATTTCTAAGCAGCCAGTCACATGGCGGCAACTCAGTGCATTTAGGCATGTAGACATGGTCAAGACAATCTCCTGCAGTTCAAACCGAGCATCAGTATGGGGAAGAAAGTTGATTTGAGTGACTTTGAACGTGGCATGATTGTTGGTGCCAGAAGGGCTGGTCTGAGTATTTCAGAAACTGCTAATCTACTGGGATTTTCACGCACAACCATCTCTAGGGTTTACAGAGAATGGTCCGAAAAAGAAAAAACATCCAGTGAGCGGCAGTTCTGTGGGCAGAAATGCCTTGTTGATGCCAGAGGTCAGAGGAGAATGGCCAGACTGGTTCGAGCTGATAGAAGGGCAACAGTGACTGAAATAACCACTCGTTACAACCGAGGTATGCAGCAAAGCATTTGTGAAGCCACAACACACACAACCTTGAGGCGGATGGGCTACAACAGCAGAAGACTCCACCGGGTACCACTCATCTCCACTACAAATAGGAAAAAGAGGCTACAATTTGCAAGAGCTCACCAAAATTGAACAGTTGAAGACTGGAAAAATGTTGCCTGGTCTGATGAGTCTCGATTTCTGTTGAGACATTCAGATGTTAGAGTCAGAATTTGGCGTAAACAGAATGAGAACATGGAACCATCATGCCTTGTTACCACTGTGCAGGCTGGTGGTGGTGGTGTAATGGTGTGACGGATGTTTTCCTGGCACACTTTAGGCCCCTTAGTGCCAATTGGGCATCGTTTAAATGCCACGGCCTACCTGAGCATTGTTTCTGACCATGTCCATCCCTTTATGGCCACCATGTACCCATCCTCTGATGGCTACTTCCACCATGTCACAAAGCTCTAATCATTTCAAATTGGTTTCTTGAACATGACAATGAGTTCACTGTACTAAAATGGCCTCCACAGTCACCAGATCTCAACCCAATAGAGCATCTTTGGGATGTGGTGGAACGGGAGATTCGCATCATGGATGTGCAGCCGACAAATCTGCGGCAACTGTGTGATGCCATCATGTCAATATGGACCAAACTCCCTGAGGAATGCTTCCAGCACCTTGTTGAATCTATGCCACGAAGAATTGAGGCAGTTCTGAAGGCAAAAGGGGGTCCAACCCGTTACTAGCATGGGGTACCTAATAAAGTGGCCGGTGAGTGTATATTGATGGTCAAAGTATTTGGTATCTGACTGTACATAATTTCTTGGGAGATTTACATTACATTTAACATTTTAATTTACATTCTGTTCTTAGAAAACAATAATTAACATTAACTACTAGGCATGTCCATATTTGTCATCTCGAAATGCTTTTGTACTGTTTTTATGATAAAGTTATGTAAAATAACTGCTCAGTGCTGCAAAACAAACAACTCTGCTATTGCTAACTTAATTCTATATAAACTATATAACAGGCCTATTACCAGCCTAAACTGGATGGAGACAAGGAGCGCCCTGTAACTCACTGACCTGCCTGCGTTCACAATTCACACGGTGCAGATGGGAGGGAGAACGGCTGACTATACACAGTTTATGGGAATAAATTGTGTATTTCCCTCACAATTGTCACAAAAAACTGTCCACTGGGTTGTGTTGCGAAAGACACGCAAGCTCGCTTAATCACCTCTGTGTCGTCGTGCGCGTGCGCGGTTAGGAGCACGCCGTTAAGAGCTCAACACATCTGTCTCGCATGCACGCTCGCTCGCTATAGATTACAGGATATTTTAACTAATTTGCGGTAAAACTAGTAGATCACGAATGGCTCAACTGGTAGATCTATAAACTTATCTTTCAGGCATTTGACCGACCGGGTTGACACTTCAGCGTGAGAAATCGGGGGTGTGGCGTGAGAGCGTGAGAATTGGCTCAATTGCGTGAGTCTCACGGTGAATGCGTGAGAGTTGGCAGCCCTGCGTACTTCCTTTGTGGATCCTCTTCATCTGCTTTATCCATGTGTCTTTGACTAATCTCATTGTCTCAGTCTCACGCACGCTGCACGCGAGTTAACCATGTTCGACACATTTAACTGGGAGTGGGTCAGTCCACACTGTTTTTATCCATTGTAGGGACAGCGCACGTTGTGTTTTCGGCTTTTGAAACGGAAAGAACACAACTCCTCCAGACAATCTCTCGGGGTATCTAGTGTCCGATTTACAAACGCCGTGTGCGCACCGCTTCACCATCTTGCTTGGAGTCAATGTTTGACGGACCTGCTCACATAGTAACGGTTGCTATGATGTGTGATTGGACAATAGCCGTTTTGGGGGAGGGGCCTGCGAACGGTCAATTATATGTTTGTAAACATTCGGGATGCGCGCGCAACATGGTTGCAGAAGAGAGAGAGCGCGGGAGAGGAGTTAGCTAGCAAAATAATACGTTACCTTATACATAGTAGTTAGATATCAACATTACATTTTATATTGATTATGGTACATATTTAAAATGTTCTCCGCGTACTACGGCCAGCTTCTGCATCCGACATGCGCAGTTGCACCTGGGTGACGTCAGTGTGACGTAGTGTGATAATTCCCCTAGTGAGAGCATTGCATTGTATTTTCATCAACTTACAGGTTAAAAAGTTTACTGTAGCTATGCGGTCAAACAGTTTTTTTTTTTTTGGCCAAAGACCAAAGCTTCTACACACAAGACAGTAGCTATGACAAATGCTAGACTCTCTTCTCCGCTCCTCAAATACATAAAACATTAGTCTTTATATAGAGTTACTTGAGTAAAGAAAACGCTGTATTTATTCATACAGTTTTTTATTTACCCTTGCATTGCAAACAAGCAGAAACATCTCAAATGTGTGCGGCACTTAATTCACGATAGAGGTGGGTGGAGTTATGAGGTTTGACAGAGAGTTTGAGGATCCAATGGAGATACGAGGTTTAGTCACAAGCTCTTTAATACTTTTATAGATGTATATTTATAATTAGATAACTATAAAAACATCAAATCGATTATGAAAGCTTACCAGTCAAACAGTTGGACATCCTTAAATTCCCCCTGTGGTGAAAATCAAGCTTTTAAAGTTTTTTTTATGTCTATGTGGTGTTTTTAATGTGCTTTAAGACAAGCCATGTGTAAATTCATAAGTCAACAGCATTGCTGAGTATTTTCTCCTTAAAACTGCAGTGAACCAAAGACAGTCTCAAAAACACGGTTTGAAATCGCTGGTGTTTCTGACGTCACAAACGACCTTGTAACCAATCAGGTCAACGTGTGATCTTTAACCAGTGGATCTCTGAGCTGAGTGAGTGGAGGCGGAGCTCATTTGCATATTCATAGAACAGCGTATACTAAATGAGGCACGGGTGTCGAGTTACAGTCAAGCTATTTTAAGGCAAAAAGAATACATTTTTGGTGATCAAAGATGAGTTTTAAGGGATACAATTATTGACTACAGGGGGACTTTAAAACATGCCATGTTTACCTGAGAAAGCAGCATCAAGATGTGTGAATATCTATTTTAGTCTATTCTTATGTTTCATTGGCAGATTCATGTTTAATACAACAACAAAAAAACACTAATGTATCTAAGGAATCTAAGTGTTATTAGTTCTCATGTCTATAGTTAGCTGTAGCAATGCTATACCAATTGAAGATCGATCTGATTTATTTGTTTTTCTTCATTCTGTGAAATCTTTTTGGCTGGCAGGGCAGGTGTGTGTCATCTGGTTTGAGCTCTCAGCAGGTGGAGACGACTGCAGCAGGTGTGTGTGTGTGTGTGTGTGTGTGTGTGTGTGGAGGGTGGAGAGAGACCGTGATTAATGCCGAGGTGCCCTTTACTGTTTCAGAGCGGCATTAGCATTCGAAACATGAAGAGCAGCCAGTGTGTGTGTCTGGTGTGGCAAGAAAACAGCAGAACACACATTTACTCAATCTGTTCACACACACACACACACACACACATGCGCGCACTGCAGTTCTGCTGTGCTTGTTTGCCTGCATGCTACATTTGCATAATTTTTTTCCCTCTCTAAGAGCATCTACAGTCTGTCATTCATGTTACAGACACTTAAACCGCTAGCCGTCCTAATAACTTTACACAGATAAGCAGCTCATGGCTAAATTTAATCTGCCGTTTCTTAAAAAGGCAATAACACACCTGTTCTCCTCCTGGGAGTAGATGCTGAAAGCAATCCTTTAAGTAGTTGATCAATGCGGTTTCTGTGGCATCATTGCGAATTAATGTCCTGAGTGTCCTTGCTGTGTCCAATGGCATCTCTTCATTGATGGAAACATCCAATTCTCCTCGTGAATGAATGAGTCAGATTTCTCAGTTAGTCATCGCTCTATGCAATAACAGCAATGGAATCTTTCACTTGTTTTTAGCTTACAATTAAAACAAGTGAAAAATCTGCTTTTTTGCATCTGTGTTGCATCTGTAAATGTATCTTGTTTTAAGGATTTTTACATATGTCATGAAACCCCGGGTGCAGATTGTTCGGTCCTTTACATGCAATCTGCAAGCAATCACATCATTAGCTTATGGCACAAGCTGATTGGCCTCTGCCGATCCAGCAGCCAATGAGATTCCTTACTCAACATTTAAATAATCTGGTTCAGTATTTGCTGTAAACTGGGAGTAACTGGGAGTTGTCATGATTGAAATATTTTGAATTCAATTTTTTTTTGCAGTGAATAAGTGTTATTATACAGTAGTCGACATTTGAAGTGGATCAAAATCTTTCATCAAAGTTATACATGAATTTTGAACAATACCCATTCTTTGATGAACTTTTTTGATCCACTTCAAATGTTGACTACTGTATATATATATATACACACACACACATTTTTAATATTCCTATCTTAAATTTAAATTACTATAACTATAAAGACGTTATATGCATTATGAATATTTTAATACTATTATTTATGCCATTATATTTACACCACCGTTCAAAAGTATGGAATAATTTGAAAGACATTTTATTTCGTTTTTTAAGAAATTGATGCTTCTGCTTGCCAATATAACATTTAAGTGATCAAAAATACAGTAAAAAACTGTAATTCTGTCAGGACCACTATCTTCAAATACGATTGACAATTAGCATACAGTTTAGATTGGCATATGGTTCTGTTCTGAACCAATAACAATAACAGCAATACCCCCCCTTAGGGTAAACAGAACAGAACCAACATGAATGTATTGCAGAAATCATTAATTCAAGATTTTAAAGTACAACATAATTCGAGAATTTATTCTGATTCAAGGGGAATCAGAACGCCAAATCCTGACTGGAGACAGGTGGAGCTGGGGAGGGAGGAGGGTAATGCGCTCCTGAGAAACGCGATCGCTGCTGATAATACTGAAGAAGCTTATATATGTATACAGTGATAGGCGTTGTATTCCTAAAGGTAGACGTGTATCAGCTGAGAGTCAGCTGATGCGAGCGTGACATGCCAGAACTGACGCTACAGCTACGCTTGATTATTGTAAATTTTTGTTACTGTTTGAAATAACTGTTATATGACGGAAAATGTAATGTTTACAACAAGATCCATTACATCACAATACAATGTCTGTTTCAGTTGCTGAAGCACTGAATGTACTTGCATTTCATACCGCACAAGCTAAATGTTGTTTTCAGAACAAACACGTTTCAACCAGCATGTCTTTCTGTGAAGCATGCAGTCCAAGGAAGTCTTGTTGGTTAGGCTAGTTAAAGGTGCTCTAAGCGATGTCACGCGTTTTTTAGGCCAAAACATTTTTTGTCACATACAGCAAACATGTCCTCACTAACCGCTGGCTGCCTGTCCCCTGTACACACTGTAAAGAAACGCGATCTCTGTAGACAGCCCAGGCTCCACACACAGCAACAAAAACAAACTGGGCTAATCCGCTCCACGAAACATGACAAACTGTTCCAGCCAATCACCGACAAGAAGGACTTGGGGGCGGGGTTTGGGGGGTTAGTGCGCGGATGAGGTGGAGAGAGGGTCTAGCTAGCCTCCGTTTTGTTTGACAATACTTTAAACGTCAACAAGAAGTGACGTCACCCGACATCGCTTAGAGAACCTTTAATTAACCCAGCAGAGTCTAACATATCTTTGCTCTTTTGATTTCAGCAGGTCTGAGGAGTGAGATGTCCTTTAACTGCTGGTCTTCCTCCACGTGGAGGCAGTGAGTCAGTGTAAAAGTGTTGTTCACGGCCCCTGGTTCATTCTCCCGGCAGGCTTGGACAGAGCCCATAAACGCTGCTGAGAACGCAATCAATCTGAGTGTAACTGTAAAACTGTAATATTTTGATATTATTACAAATTAAAAGAAATGTTTTCTATTTGAAAATGTTATTATATATTTATTATTTGAATATATTTTATTGAATATACTTTATATTTTGAATAAATCAGCATATAATGATTTCTGAAGGATCATGTGACTCTGAAGACTGGAGTAATGATGCTGAAAATTCAGCTTTGATCACATTCACAGGAATAAATTACAGTTTACAATATTAAAATAGAAAACAGCTTTTTTAAATTGTAATAATAATTCACAATATTACTGTTTTTACTGTATTTCTGATTAATTAAATACAGCCTTGATGAGCAAAAGACTTATTTTTAAAACATTAAAAAGTTGTAATGTATGATAAGTTGTAAAAGTATAATGAATAAACGTGAATTAACAAAATTATATTTATAAATAAACATTAACCTAGATTAATTCATATCCATATTCCATTCATCTCATCCAGATCGATTTCATTCCATTCCAGCTGCATCACGATTTCTTTCCATCCAATTCCCTTCCAGCATGATCCATTCTTTCATTTCTTGCCTTTTCTTCTGTTCTTCCCCCCTTCAGCGTTCGCCTCAGTCGTGTTGTGAAGTTTTCATTAACTCACAGATGTCTGTCACAGCTGCCTATGTGTTCACGAAGCCACATTAATAACCTCCCCACACAAACCATTTGATCATCGCTGGCCCACAGCTAATGACCCTCGCCTGGCTTCACACCATTTCATGACTGTATATGGCTGTAAAACACACAAGCGCCCTTTACTGAAGGCCTGACTGAACCTTGAAAGCAACAAACAGCAGAGCGAGCGGCAAGTAAATACTTTAGCAAAAACTTCTCACATCAGAAGTGAAAGGAATGGTTGTGGGTGTGCAAACTGACAAACAGATCAAGAAGCAATGAATCTATATATCAGTTAAAGGAATAGTTCACACAAAAATTCTGATTCTGTCATCATTTACTCAACTCTCATTTGTTCGCAAACCATTTATATATTTCTGAGTGAAACAGAATATTCAAGAAAAGCAAATGTAGGGCGGGACTTTTATCCATCAAGAATTAATTGGATGGTCAAAAGTCTCTCTTATGACAGAAGAGGTAGAGTCGAAAAGTATAGAGGCTTTGTTGATGTCAACTGTAAAGGATTGTAAACTGTAAATGTTTTTCTTAGGGATAACATCTGCAATTGTTCATATAGGACCAGGAATGTATATTTAGACTATTTAAAAATAAGATTTTTAAGATATATTCAAAATAAAAGGGCTTGGTTATGTTAACTGTAAATGAAGGTCTTTTCCGAGGAGGATCAAGTTGTTACATAAAAGATTCATGTTTTGTGCACAATTGTTCATAAGAACAGGAATTTAAAAAATAAATAGTCATATTTTGGTTTCATGTCGACTTGGAATAATAGTCCACAAGTCATAAAGACTTAATTTATAGTGCTTCATGGTGCATTTACAGACTTTTTAGAGCTTAATATGGGTTGTGCGACAAACTAAACTAGCTGTTTTCTGTCAAATAGATTGCATCGCTTCTGGTTCAGGTCTTTTTTATGTGCTTTGTTAAATATAGAGCTGTTTTATTTGAGATGCCTTCAAAGGAGTAAGCAGCATAACCGTTGTCCATCACATAGGCCTATGCAGATTTTATCTAAAAATAATAATACTCCCTTCTTCAAAAATAACAATAACTAGGTTAGTTGATTACCTTAAAACTAAAAGTTCATAGATATCGCCGTCAGTCATTCTACCGTTATCACTTTTCGACATTTGACCTTTTTTCACATTTCCGGGTTTCTAAGAAGCGGAAGTCGACATAGTGGCTAATGAGAGTATAATATATATATATATATATATATATATATATATATATATATATATATAACTTAGGCTATATATATATATATATATATATATATATTTCTATTCTCAAATGTCAAAAGAAAAACTCCCCATAGTGTTTTCCCCCCCACAACTTTCAAAAAGAGAAAAATAAAATAGAGAGAGATTGATAACGGCAGTCTGAAAGAGGATCGATGTCACCGTCACTGGGTCACAGTTACAAAAACTATTTTTTTTGAGTTTTATGCAAAGGAAATATAATACTAAAATAGTGTTATAAATGTACATACATAAAAAAAAATGAAAATATTAAACCTTAGCTGGATTTATGATGCTGATGACCGTTAACGCGTCAACAAAGTCTGTGAAAAGGATCGGAATAGCCGTAAATATCGTGTTTCATGCAAAAGAGCAGCTTTCTGCAAAACATCACATTTACTGTTCCAGGGTTTAAAAAACGACAGGAGGGTGAGTAAATGAGGACAATTTCATTTTTAAGCGAACTATTCCTTTAAAAGACATTGTTGATATTGTGATTGTGTAAGATTATTTGCACATAAACGCTACGTGACTGCTAGCAGAAACAGTTTGACTCCAGATGATTTAAGTGAATGAGTGCGCACTACGAAAACACGTCATGGTCTCTGTGCTTCATCACTCGCATCCTGTCCAGCGTCAACGTTTACATATAACTGCAATTTATGACTTTAAAATAAGACCCAACTAAGTATAACACGTTTTATTAGCGTTGGCTGATTTTTTCGGAGAGGCACAATGACAGACATCGTGCTGAATCTGTCTCTTCTCTGCTGGTTATTTTCGCATCCATCACTTCTCCGGTGGTCCTTGTTTACGATCGTATCTCTGCTCGCTGTTTGCGTCGAATCGATGTGAGTAATCACGCGAGGGAAGATTAACTGTGATGCCACTGCTTCAGGCCGATATCTCAACATCCTCATTAAGATTTGACTATGGCAAGCCGGTTTAGCATTTAAAGGATTAGTTCACCTCAAAATGAACATTTCCTGATAATTTACTCACCCCAATGCCATCCAAGATGTTCAGGTCTTTTTTTCTTCAGGGGAAAAGAAATTAAGTTTTTTGAGGAAAACATTTCAGGATTTTTCTCCACACAAAGGACTTCAACAGTAACCAAAAGCGAAACGAATGGTCATTTTCTAAAAAAAAAAATAATAATAATAATATACTTTTTAACCACAATTGTTCGTCTTGTGCCAGGCATTCATAGATATAAACACCTTGGCTACGGCAGTTCATTGGAACGAATGCGTCAATAGAGCCGCCATCTTGAAACAGGGGAACCCCTCATCAGCGTCAATGTAGGAAAAGGTCTAACGGAAATAAAATCACCATAAATCGTCATGAATGTGATTTTCTAGTTGTTTTGGTTCGTTCCAACGGTCAGACATGTATTTATTATAGAGTCCAGAGAAATTTTTTAAAAAATTAAAAAATTTCACAATCTTGTGAAATGTAATCCCTTGCTGTCTGGTTTTTAGATTTCGTTAGTGTGAACATCCATACGCAGCACAAAAGTCCGGCATCATCCATGAATTCAGCGTTACTTAGCTACTTCCTATGACAAGACCCCTGTTCCAAGATGGCGGTGGTTTTGACGCATGTTTAGAACCCCAAGGCGACATCTAGTGTTTATATCTATGGCAGGCATTACGTAATCACGTTGGAAAGGTCACGCTGGACGTAGGCGGAAGTGCCGCCCCATTGTTTACAAGCGTGGAGAAGGAGGATCCTTCAAATTTTATTGTATGTTGAATGACATATTTATCTCTTTGTGTCAGTTTATTGTTTAAAATGGTCCTTTCGTGTGCGTATCCTGGATGGATTATACATGGAATATACTTTTTTTTTTTTTTTTAGAAAATGATCGATCGCTTCGCTAGATAAGACCCTGTTCCTCAGCTGGGGTCGTGCAGAGCCGTTTGAAGCTCTTCAAAGCCCTTTGAAACTGCATTGATTTGGACTTCAACAATTTGGTTACCGTTGAAGTCCATTGTGTGGAGAAAAATCCTGAAATGTTTTCCTCAAAAAAACGTAATTTCTTTTCCACTGAAGAAAGAAAGACATGATCATCTTGGATGGCATTGGGTTGAGTAAATGATCAGGAAATGTTCATTTTGAGGTGAACTAATCCTTTAATGCCCCTGGCTCTGCTAGTTGTAATTGCGGGTAATTCATGAACAATCCATTCATTGCGTCTGTCACGTGACAAATGAACGAAAGACTCGGAGGGTAAAGTAATTATTTATGTTCTCTGTAAATTAGTTTTTTTGACTGCATTATAATGATATCTTAATTCAGAATATGACCAAGATTGCGTTGGTGGATGTGTTTGGGAATTTGGCTGTTAAAAGTATAACATTTAAAGCCACTTAAATAAAAGAAAAAAGATTCGTTCATTTTAACGAACGAGATTGAACAAGAGAGTTAGTAAAATGATCCGAACTTCCCATCACTAGTTGTAATTTAGTTTTAATTAGGCAAAATTTAAGAGATATTGTGAATTGGAATTCTTCCAAGTCAAATATCATTTAAAGATGCAGTTTAATAATGGAGATTTCAGTCTGAATTTTGACCAAGACCCAGACAACAACATACTGTCGGCCCAGATCCGGCCCACATCTGGTACGCGTTGAATCCACATGTACCAGATGTGGCCCGGATCTGGGCCGACACTATGTTTTCTGGGGAAGGTCTTTCTTTGGAGATATCTGCATTTAGCTGTGACCAGGAAGAATTTCAACGTAGATATTAGGAATTATCATTCTTACTGGTCAAAATTACCATATATACGTATATCTGAAACATGCATGCAAATACACCTTTGCTAAGCCCCACCTTAAACATTTTATTAACTAATCCTACCTTGAAAACTGTTGTCATCCGCCATTTTGACTCAGAATTGCATAATAAAGGTCCTGTATGGGTCATTTTAAACTGCTTTATATAGGAGTCATTCAAAAGTCTGAAAATAAAAATATAGTTGTGACATATAAAAGTGACTATCTATGACATCATTACAGCTATATCTTAAAGGGATACTCCACTTTTTTTGGAAATAGGCTCATTTTACAACTCCCCCAGAGTTAAACTGTTGAGTTTTACCGTTTTTGAATCCATTCAGCCGATCTCCGGTTCTGACGGTACCACTTTTAGCATAGCTTAGCATACATCATTGAAGTGGACAAGACCATTAGCATTTCTCATTAAAAAATGACCAAAGTGTTTCGATATTTTTCCTATTTAAAACTTGACTCTTCTGTAGTTACATCGTGCACTAAGACCGACGGAAAATGTAAAGTTCCGATTTTCTAGGCTGATTTGGCTAGGAACTATACTCTCATTCCTGCGTAATAATCAAGAAACTTTACTGCCGTACCATGAGAGCAGCAGGCGTATGATGATATGACGCAGCGCCTGAAAATAGTTCCGTTGTGTTGACGGAAGGTGGCCTATTTTCAGGCGCTGCGTCATATCATTACGCCTGCTGCTCTCATGGTACGGCAGTAAAGTTTCTTGATTATTACGTCAAGTCAAGTTTTAAATAGGAAAAATATCGAAACACTTTGGTCATTTTTTAATGAGAAATGCTAATGGTCTTGTCCACTTCAATGATGTATGCTAAGCTATGCTAAAAGTGGTACCTCCAGAACCGGAGATCTGCTGAATGGATTAAAAAACGGTAAAACTCAACAGTTTAACTCTGGTGGAGTTGTAAATTGAGCCTATTTCCAAAAAAAGTGGAGTATCCCTTTAAATAGCATTTAGACTTGTAAAAACATCTTGAAATTAATTTCTTATTAGTGCAATTGTAATTGCAGATATCTCTAATTATGTAATTATCATATTTATGGATAGTCCAAACCAAACCATAGTTTTATATGGCAATTCTGCTTGCCATATTCGCCAGCAGTTCATTTACGGGTAATTACTAATGAATGCGACTTCTGCGTTTGTTCGTAATCGTTTCAATAAATTCGCTATGGCACTAGATGTGTCATGCAAATAAACTTCATAAAAGGTACAAAAGTCCATGTTCACTCACGCATTTCCTCTTTCTCGTGCGCTTGTCTTGGCATTAGTGTCATTGATAATGTGATCACATCGCTGTGATATCAGAGCATCATCTTGGCCATTTCCACCAGGAAATGAGTGTTTGTGGCTGATCTTGTTTGCCAATGTAGGTCGCGTCTCAATTAGCATGCTCGTTTATGAATTTTCTGCAGGTGAAAAACACTGTTACATCATCCGCTGGATTTATGGACCCTAGGAAATTACATTTAAATGAGTAATTATTTCATTTATATTTAACTGAATATAATGTGAGATCTTGGCCAGAGGGGTTTTGAATGTTTGATCCTCAAGAAAGGACAGGGTTTCCTATCCCGAGACTTTTATTGAGTTATGTTGGGTATATGTGATAGATCATTTGTGATTCATTTGAATAATTAATTAGCATATATCATGTAATTCACTTGATTAAAACATTGAATGGATTTAGAGTTATAACTATAGTTCAGATGTCTCCAGGGTGTCTTTTTCACGTGTTTTAGCTGCTCGACACGTCACCCTATTAGACCGGGATGGAGAGAAAGAGAGAGAGAGAGAGCTTCTGAAGAGAAGGAAAGAAGAATAAAAACCGTGAAATTCTTTATCTCCTCTTGTCAGCCCGTCAGAAGGAGTCAATCTTTATCCGTTCTGTTCTCCCTAACCTTCTCTCTCTCTCTCTCTCTCTCTCTCTCTCTCTCTCTCTCTCTCTCTCTCTCTCTCTCTCTCTCTCTCTCTCTCTCTCTCTCTGTTATCTCTGACAGCGGCTTCTTTCCCTGTTCAAGCATTTCATCATCACCGGGTCTTGTGGTTTGATTCTGAGATGAGGCTGACATGAGATGTGCGAACGTCCCATCAGAGGATTCGATCTGCTCCACAGGTCAAATGTTAAAATATGAAATAATATATTTAATTTCTGAAGGAAATTTCATGCAATATTAATATAATGAACAAAAATCAATACGGTGTGTGTATATATCTATCTACAGTATATATATATATATATATATATATATATATATAGAGAGAGAGAGAGAGATACATATACATATTATTTAATCAAAAATGCAGTAAAAACAGTAATATTTTGATATATTATTACAAATTAAAATAAATGTTTTCTATTTTATTATATATTTATTATATTTTATTTGAATATATTTTATATTTTTAATAAATCATCTTAGAATGATTTCTGAAGGATCATGTGGCACTGAAGACTGGAGTAAAGATGCTGAAATTCACAGGAATAAATTAGATTTTTAAATATATTCACATAGAAAACAGTTATTTTAAATTGTAATAATATTTCACAATATTAAAGGGATACTTCAGGATTTAGCATTAAGCTTTGTATTAGTAGAAAACCTGTATTATTTTCAAATTACAGTGCTTTCCACCCTCATATCCCCCTGAGACGAGAGATTTATGTATTTTTTGTCTGGAAAAAATCCTCCGATGACGCAAAAATCGTCATTTTGCGTCATCGGAGGATTTTCTGGCCAGAGGCTAAAGACTACAGTCAGTAGTAGTACCCCCCTTGCATTGGTAGGTTTAGGATTAGTTGTGGGGGAGGGGGTGGGATTAGGCAATCAGGTACTGACTTCAACGAGGGGGGTAATAATTTGGCAGGGGGTCGAAATTAGGCACAACACCGGCCGTCGAGATCGTCCAAAATGTCCGGGATTCAGCTTTTGCTTTCTGCAGTCGCCATTCATTGTTTACATGCACACCTTTTGTTTCAATCTAACGCCGCCTTCACACTGGCAGTTGAAATCATCTCCGATACGGCTCCGAAACGACCGGAAGTCATTCATTTCCTATGGAGATTCGCAGACCGCATGCGAATGGGTCCGAAACGGGTCCGACCGAGTGCGGTGCGAAGAAAATCGTGTCCGTTGGTCGTCCGGATGCGTTCAAAAAATTTTGCGAAAAGCTACGGACGGTTCCTATCCGACAATTCCAGCGGAAGTTAGCGTTGCTATGATACTGATAAACAAACCTGAATTCTTATCGTTATAAAATCATTATTTATTTTATTAAAAGTTAAGCTGTCATGTAATTTTTTATTTTCACGATTTGCTAACGTTATTAGGGCAGTTAATACAATTAAATTGTAGGCAGACATCGAACTAAATATGATATAGTGGTATAAATTATACCACTATATCACATTTTTTAGCCGACCTGACATGTCAACGTCCTGAGCAACTTTCCTCACGCAGCAGCCTTCCTATTAATATCTCTATAACCCTCATCAGAGAGATCATACAGAACTGACAGAATCAAACTTTCTAATCTCTCCGCCATTTTTGTTCCCGCTTCCGACGCTTTTCACTGTGTAGTACGACGTCCGTTGGGGGCGTATTGCATATTACGGAGTTGATTTCAACTGCCAGTGTGAAGGCGGCGTAACTGAATTCATTCCGATTGGTGAATCTGAATGTACTGTTTACATGAACGCTAAACAAGTGATCGGTTGATGTGCGTTTTAACATTGCTAAGAATATTCCCGCTCCTCCGTGAGAGATACGAGACTGGTGCGTCTCACAGCTGTCGCTCATCAGTAATCACGCGGATACCTCGCGCCGTTCTCCCGCGGCCCTCACTCGTCCTGCTCAACACAGTAAACATGATGAACGGCGACTGTAGAACGCAAAAGCGAATCTCGGAACATTTTGGGCAATCTCGAAATCCCGGGCAGACTCATCACGGAGACTCACTAGTAGCCAAGACTTGTTGTTTAAAGAGCAACGTGCAGGTTGAATTTATAACTGAATTAACACTTGATATTGTCTGAAGAGGTCTTTTAAAAACACATATGTAGAAATTACTAATGAAATCTCATTTGATGTAGAAATTCTGATGAAAATGTGCTAGGCTCTGGAATACGCCTTTCCCGCTAGCAATGCATCATGTGACGTAGGCCGAGGCAAACAAGAGCTCGCGGTCAGCTATAGTTAGAGCGGTAGTGAGAGACAGAGAAAGTTTTAGATCGAGTTTTAATGGTAAATTGTTGTGTTTGTGCTGGTTGCACGAATTCCAGCCTGTCAGGACATCGTGTCCATCATTTTCCTTCTAGGAAAAACAAGGCTTTTCGTTCTTGGGTGCGTTTTGTGCAGGTGAAGAGAGCAGACTTCACTGCCGCGTCTGTCACCACACACATTTCACTCCGGAGAATTATAGACCTGGAGATTTTTTGCATCACAGACAGATGGTTTAATTAATACGGCTTTGCAAACATTGCATTTTGCTGTCTTGCTCTGTGGTGTTTCCAGTGTGAAGTATTTACACACAGCTCAATGCTGTCCTGCTTGCTGGCTGCAAACTGTGTAATGGATTTCCTGAGGGGGGTCTCTGTGTCTCATTGAGCCGCGCCTCCGTTCAGGAAATCCATTCCACAGCTTGCAGCCAGCTAGCAGACTGGCCGGCGGGAATCACTTTTGGAGTCATTTCAGCAGGATATCGGATATCTCCGCAGGTTGGATCGGGAAAATCCGATACATTAATTACACTGGTATCGGTCCCGGTCCCGATACTGGATCGGATCGGCCCCATCCCTACCTGTGGGCTGTGGGCTATCATAAGCATGCTCGTCTACATCGGAGAACTCGGTTTCTTCATTCACATCCATTGTAACCTGAGCTTGAACTTGACCAGACTCCCTCGCCCATCGTCACTTCCGGTTAGTGCTTTATAGACGCGGAAGTTATTTTATCACAATTTATCTCAAAATATCGTTAATGGCTAAATATATATTACTCCAGTTCAGAAAATCTAGTTCTTTTATCATCAACATACACTATGCTATATAGGGGTGTCCAACCTGCACTTTGCTCTTTAACTACTGCGCTCTGTTACCGGTAGGCGTGGCCTCCTAGGGCAGCGAACCAAGTGCATTCTGGGAGTTGTTGTCTTTCATCCACATAAGCCAAAAATACATTTTCTGGCTTTTCTCAGTCTAGAAAGCTCCAAATTCAAAACTAATTTCACATTTCTTCTACATAAATGACCCATTTTAAATACACATTCATCTTCCCAGAGGTGAAGTATCCTTTTATGATTTTACTGTATTTTTCATCCAATAATCGCAGTCTTGGTGAGCAGAAGAGATGGTTTTCTGTGCAAGTGTTTTTCTATTTTTATTGCTGCATTATCTAATTCCGATAAACCACCCATAAATGGTATGTAAAACCAAAACAAAGTTTGATTGGTTTACATGTTTGTCAAACTATCCCTTCCTGTTGGTTCTTGGACAGAATAATCTGCAATCGGGGCGAGACTTTATGCCGCTAGTAAACGTTCATCTACACGAGACTCAGTCACACAATAACTGTCCATGTTTGACTGAACAGCAGCGGATTCACACAGTAAACACGAACACTAACTCCAGTAGTGTTTGTCACGGTTAAGCAGAGCACATCGATTCCGTTTGATCTTTCTCTCGCTCTCACACTCGCTCGCTTCCCATTATAGTGGTGTAATTACTTCTAATGAAGAAGTCTGTGTGCAGATGCAGGCTCTGATTAGCCAGCCGCACCCACGGACATCTCTCTCTCACACACACACACTCACACATACACACTTCATCTTTAAACGTTCATTTTGTTAGTCATTTGTTCCGCAAATTGCTCCTTTCAGAAGAGCGGATTCATAATGGGCTGCCAGCGAAACGGGGACTGCCTGAAGCCAGTGTGAACTGAAGTGCACTGAAAGGCCCTTCATGTCTTTAGTTAGACATGCAAACTAAAGTCATCATGTTTCTTATGGAATATTGCAGTATTTATTATAAAAGATTTCTCTTATAACTAATAACTTAACAAATAACGAGGGTGGGGCAACCTGTCACTCACATGAGATCCACCAATAGCAAACCACAACCATCCAATCAATTCTCCACATATATAATCAAGCCCCGCCCACATTTGTTCTTGTCCCGGAAGCCGTTTCACTCACAATCGGGAAGAAAAGACCATCACAACTTCTGTTTCATGCCGACTTTAATGAATATCATTTCTGTTAGTGATCTAAAGAAAGTCCTAATACGTAAGCGCGTCGAAATTGAGATGCTTAGTCATTATGAATTAAAAACTTGAATTTATAACGTATTAAGTAATGAATAATCTCATTAAATTATGAGATAAATGTCGAAAATGGGATTCTAAGTCTTAATTATGAGTAGGCGTGTCACGATTGTTAATCGTCTGATCGTGGGTATTATTAATTATTAATCATAATTTGAGATAACCACAATAATTGTGCAGTTTAAATTTTTAATCACATTTTTTATTTTATATTATATCATCAGAAATCATATGGGCCTAGTTATTAAAAAATGATGGGCCCATTATAAAAAAAAAAGTATTATATACAATTCAAAGTAAAAAGTAGGCTTACACTGTAAGTGATGTTTTTTGTGATAATTAATCGTCTGAGCAAAATTGAGATAAAGTGAGATAAAGGCAAAATGATTAGATATGAAGCCATAATTTATGTAAAAATTGACATACTAAGTCATAAGGGAGAAAAAAGTCCACATTATGACATAAAAGTCTAAATTATGACATAATATACTCAAAATTATTAGATACAAATTTCCAAAAATTGTCCTCATTTATACCTTCTGTTGCATTAATGTTTATATCACAATTTATTTTTATCTTATAATTAAAATGATGACTTAGTATCATAATTTCAACTTTTTATCTCAATATTATGACTTTTTTTTTTTTAAAAGAGACATTTTTCAGATTTATTTTCAGTGAATCCTCCAGAAAATGTAAATGACCTGTATAGGTTATAGTGGCGCACACAATCGGTATTGTGTTATATTGATATTTTGATCAGTTCTGGCTGTTTCGGTTACGCTAACCACATCAGCTCTCAAACGAGTTTGTTACTGGTTGCAGGGTGACATTGCGCTGACAGCTGCTGATTCGAACTGTCTTCTTTAATGTGGCTCTTCATTCTCAGCTTTATTCGCGTCTGCTCGCAGTCCTTGACGAGAGGACACACACGTCACGGGCTCGCATGACTTCATCAGGGGTGCTGAGGAGCTCCACATCATGCATAAACATGAGCTGTCACGATCACAGCGAGGTCCCTTAGAGCCAGAGCTGCCAGCCGAAAGTGGGACCGCGGACACAGTGTGTGTGTGTGTGTGTGTGTGATTTGGAGGGGTTTCAGGAATGTGCAGCACAAGGCCGTGTCGTGGTGTTTCAGCTCGCTGTCGCAGTAGGTCAACACACACAGCTCAGAGAGCAAACACAGGCACACTGCAAATAGATGAAGATACTCCAGTGCATCTCCCACGCCGTCCCAACGTCCACACCTAAATATATGATCTGATTTATTAGCCTGGTAGATCATAAAGTGGCTGAGAAAATCCTAGACCTACTTTGAAGGTCTTTATGGTGACTTAGAAACACCATAACATTAGTTTTGCATGGACAAGCAGCACTGAAAATAGTAAAATCTAGGTATATATGTAAATATATATCCTTTAATTATGTTAGAATGTATTTTTGTCCCGTTTAAATGCTTTTAAATCTAAAAAGGTGCACTACGGCATACAGTTCAGGCACATTCATTTAAATTTCATGAGGACATGATTTAAGTGTTTTTCTGACTTTGAAAGACATGAATTGTTCACGAGGAGAGCTGTCTTCGAAAGAATCACGTGGAAAGCTGGGCTAATGTTGGAAATCTAGTTTCTTTTACGTATTATTTCTCCCAAATGGTTGCTGTATCTTCTTAATTATAAAAGTGTCATCGTGTGCTACTGTTATTTGGCCCTGGTCTTTTTGTTTTATTAATTGATTTATCTTAAGGCAGTTAAAATCCATATTTCAGTTCTACTTCAAAACTGTTGTACAGTACAGTAAGCCTATATTTATTAATGTTTAGCTTTAATAATTATATTATTTTCGAATCACAAAGCTGATGAACACGTGCTTGTGTAGCTTGTATTGTGTTTGAGCGCCCCCTGGTGGGTGTACACGAATAACTCATAATATACGGTCTGAAATTTAGTTAATGAGATGTATTGTACAATATCAGACCTGTAACGTCAGAAAAAAATAAGATAAGAAGCCACATATGAAGATTCAAGAGGTGAATGGTATTACATATTTCAACAAAAGGTTACATTTGATGGTGACGCTCCTGATTTCTGGCCGTGCAACTCAATTACTTGAGTTTTGATGTTTGGTGAGAACGGGAAAGATTCAATTGAAACTTCAAAGCAAATACGCTGAATGGAAGATTGATCCACAGATCTTCTGATACACTGGTGTGTATTAACACAGACTTCATTAAGGCTGTTTTAATGTTGATTTGTTTTGATGTGTGGAGAGTCTCCAGGGACACCGTCACCACGGAGATGAGCACTGCTATACTATGCTAATCACTAGTTGGACGGTTAAAAGTAAAACCAGGTTAAAACAGGCTTTACAAACTTTATCAATTAATTACTGACAAGGAGACAGTGCTGTTTGAAACCAAGCCTACATTCTGTCATTTACCACAGATTATAATTGATTTCAAAATCGTAATGCGTTTATAATCGAAGTCTATGGGGCAAGACATTGGCGAGGGTTTAACTTAAAAAAACTGAAATACAGCTTGTATTTTTTGATAGAATTACGCTATGTATCTTTTTATTATTATAATTATAAAACAGTTATTAATGAGAGTATAAAAAACTGTCTGTACCTAAATACGATTTGATAAACCTATAATAATGATTTATATTTTAGCGCTGTCGGGACGGATTTGGCGGGAAGTTGCGTACCAACAAACGTAAGTATAAAATCACATTAGATGTTTATGTTGATTTTTTTTTTCCATGTCAGGAGACGTAAAATAAATGGTGCACATGTGTAGGGTAGCGAGTTTAAAATTTTATTTATAATATGATACAAGAATAGTTTGTGCAAGAAATGGATGGGAACGTTGACCTGTACAATATTAACATAAATGTATTTGTAATGCAATCCAATGGCAAACACAAAACACAACACTCAGTTGCTCAGTTTGGCCATGATTGTGTCAAAGGATACATCTTATCAAGATATATATATTTTTTACACATCATTTCAGCTTGTATACATTTATTGGTTGTATAAGGATATATTTGAATATAAAGTGCAAAAACAAGAACACTTACAGTGAAGGCATGGCCCTGAAGTGCTGTATGTGACAACATGTGTGTCGTTGTACTTGCTTGCTTGCGTGTGGGACTCTATCCATGTACAATATGGCCATTATGGATAGACTCTCATACACACACACACCTGCACACAGTTACGCAGACACACACACTGATTATGGCCTAGGCTGGACTGGTGTCATATATCAAATTCAACCATTTTCCAGCACGTCGACGAATACGAAGTTCAACAGCATTCGTCTGTTTGCAATACATTTGAGTCTGTGCAATAAGTTGAGTTATACAAATATAATTAATATGAACAGCTGAAAAAAACAAGCTAAGATCTAAATTTCCCCTTTTTACATTGAAAAATAGACATTATTTGTATATATATATATCGCTCCTTCGGCCTCAGTAAAATAGCACCACAGGGTTGCACCTTTCAAGCCTAGAAATACGAAATTACCTGATAGAAGAACTGAGCGTTGTCTTGCTTTGGAAAAGTAAGGCATTTTCGTCATTTTTGAAAGGATAAGAAAAATACACAAGCACTGTTAGTTGACTAGATTACATTTTTTTTATATCGCATATAATTATATCATGATTTGCCTTTCGTTCATATATTTTTAAAATGTATTTCTTGCGAAGATGTTTAGTTGTAATTAGCAAATTTGATTTGTTTGTTTTTTTCCCTAAAGCAAGTGCGTGAAGCATCACAGTTGCGGTTTATCATTCTTTAGAGAGAATGTGTATCGGTGTCCGTCTCCTGCTGTCCAGTTCGTGTTTTCGTGACGATCCTCAGGCTAGTTCTGCTGAGAGCCCTAGCGAAAAGGAGAGGAATATGATTTAACGATCAATTATCGACCTAAGAGCGAATGAAAATAACAACAGTTCTTTTGACAAAATCAAGGTAAGTCAAATTTTATCTTTCAAAAACAGATTCACAATATTAACGCTAATCATGCTAATTCAAAAATGCTAACCGAGTTTGTTCTCTTGCGTTTCCAGCAGTCAGGGTTGAGACGTTTCTGCTCCTCGGCCAGAGCTTTGGCTTCCATGGTGTACAGCCTCCTTTCCTCGTTTTTCATCTTCTTCCATTTATCGCCCAGAATCACGCTGATGGCTCTGAGTAAATTAGAAACATCTGTAATGCCTCATTTATCCATGTAACCGGACACTTCAGAACATGTAACACTACTGTGTAGCATTAGAAACTGTTCCAGCTTGTTTACGTCACATAATATCTTCGTTTTAGCCAAATGTTTTTTTTTTCTTATTCTACAAAAATGTACTATTTTGTCCTATTTTAGTATGGATGCTGCCTATGTAGGGAACAGACATCAAGACAGCTCACAAGGTTTAAAAAAATAAATAAATTAATGTCTGCCTTACTATTATTTTTATTTTTTTTACTTTCATAAAAGCTTACAATGACATTTAACATTAAACATAAGTTAAACAGATATTGGGGAAAACATAACAGATCTTACATTGTACAGAGTAAACATTAAATTCTACAAATATTTTTTTTCAATATAAGAGATGTTTTTATTAGAGCCCGACCGATATATCGGCGGGCCGATATTATCGGCCGATTTTAGGCATTTTCCTAACTATCGGTATCGGCATTTATAATGGCCGATAAATGAATATTTTAAAAAATGCGGGTGCGGTGATTCATGTAAGGGTGGCGCTACCAATAAAGCACCTAAAAGCTGTCACAAGAACTGGCAAAAGTAATGATTATGAATACAACAAATAGCAAGGAGACATTTTAATTGTTTATTAATAAACAAGTGTTTTCAGTCAGTGTCAGCCAAAGATGAAGTTGACGATGCTGACTCGCGATCTTCAGTTAACGCGCGCCAGAGAGAAATGCACATTTCATACGATTACATGAGTCTGTCTGTCTTTCGTTTTGAATTGTTCTGTTTAAAAGCAGACATTTCAATATAGATATATTTCAATTCTCAGGTCTATACGCTGAGTTTCGGTTCATGAGACGAGCTCCAGTTCACCCGCAGGCGCCTCCGTGTCGAGATTATCTATCGTCTGCTATATTTACTTCTTATAAATTAAATCCAGACAAATGGTTGATGAAACATTGATTAAAATTAAGAGACAATTAATACAAAACGAAATTCACTTTGAAACGAAAGGTTTTGTGCTTTCTGTTTGATGTCTATGTGAAAGTTTCAAAGCATATTTTAGTCCCGCTTTCAGAGCGCTCACGTCCGTAGTGCTGAACTGTCGCGTCTGTAACATTGTTTTTCCTTAATGCGAACACGAAAAATAAATAAAATGAATATTTTATGTAGCCTGTGGAGACTGAGAGCCAACCCTTCTTCATCCGGTGGGTAGTTGTGATTTGCGCGGTGTAATTCACAGAATTGATTTCTCTGCTACAAGCCTCTGTCACGTATTGTGTGAGCTTGTGACTATTGCAAGCGCGCAGCTGAGAAGTCCTGATTATATTGTCTGCTATATTTAGGCCTACTTCTTATTTATTAAGGCAATTGGTTGATGAAACATTGATTAAAATGCGTGGCGCGAGCGATCTCCGACAGTAAACTGATTCTGCGTTGTCTCGGGTAAACAGCTGTTGTGACGCGAGCAATAACGGCCGCGTCCGGTGTAGACACAGTGTTAAAGCTCATTCTGCCTGATAACGCTACGTTACAACATCAAGCAATATTCCAATAATTTATATAATTATAACACTTTATATAGGGCCATTTTGCATTAAGAGTAGCCTAGTTTCACGTTTAGTACATTTTGCTTACTAACTATTTAAAATAGTATAAAAGTACTGTACATATGTAATTAAAAACGTTTTCATTATGATATTATTAATTTTACTTTAATCTCTACCAGTGGAGGAAGAACTCAGATCTTTTTACTAGAGGAATTAAGAGTAAAAATAGAAGATAATAAGGTTTTGTCAGTGACACTTTTTATATATTTATTGATACAAGTTATGACTAAATTAAAAGACAAAGTCGTTAGTGAAGATTATGCAACAGTATTAGAATATAATATAATATAATATAACATGCAATGCAAACTAGTTTGGTTACAGCTCAGCTGTATAATTCTCATTCTATCATTCCCCCTGCATCCATTACATATCTGTGTCACAAAAGTGTTTGATTACCACATTTGAGTGATCATTGCAAAACGTGTTTATAAAATATATTTATTCTGTTTATACTGTGTAAAGTACCCATCAAAAGTTTGTACACACCAATAGGAAAGTGTCCAAACTTTTGACTGGTATACTGTACTATAATACACATAAATAATATTGCTACTGTATTATAATATACACATAAATAATATCGGCCGATATATCGGTATCGGGCTTTTTTTACTCCCTAATATCGGTATCGGCATCGGCCCCCAAAAATCCATATCGGTCGGGCTCTAGTTTTTATACACTTCTTATTTCTAGTGATTGAATTCAAACGCACAATTGAGTCATAGAATATTTTAAGATCTTTACAGAAAAAATTCAAAGACGGTGTTATAGACATTTCTTTAGATTTATGTATATGAAACTTCCCAAGAATAATTATTAACTTTAATGTGTTATCAATTATATCGGAGCCAGTGTTAGCTCACTAGGTTCTGGAACAGAGCTAACGTAAACGTGTTCGTTTGCATATCAACGCACCTGTTGTCTTTGCCGGGATACATCTGTGTGTATTCCACCCTGTACTTCTTGGCAAAAAGCATGAAGGCATTCATTGGCCGCTTGCACTTTGTGGGTGTGGCTCCAGAGCTCCCTGAGGCGGGGCTGCGCTGTGATTTGCTGCTGGTGGAGTGGTGGGAGGAGCCGAGGGCCTCGCAGTCGGGACTCACAGCGCCCCCACTGGACTGGGAAGCCCGACGCTGGCGTGCCATACTGCTCAGAACATACACGGCAGAAGAGTCGAGAGGAGTGAAGTCATAACTGTGGGGTGGGAAAACAGTCAAGATGTTTAACGCCCATGGAAAAAATGACCCTGTCCCTTCGGTTACAGAAGGACAAAGGGGAAAAGTGCTGGAGGGAATGGGATTGTTACATACAAAAAAAAACAAATAATTAAGAACTGTACCACAATTTCTACTTGTATCACATAGTTGCTGACTCCTTGCAAGACCTCATGCACCAGTTATCGTTAATGGTTGTGTTATTGTTGTTTGATTTTTACTTCTTTTTCACTAGTCGTTTTTTTCTTTACTAAGCAAAGTTCTTATGTCAGAAATGATGTATCTATGTTATTATTATTATTTAAAAATAATAAAAAGATACATCTAGGAAATCGAAACTAAAACTAACTAAAATAAATTTTACTAGTTGCAAACAAGTATCAAATTAGGTCATATATCACATTAAATAAGACAATTATATTTTCTTAAATCATATTTTGAAAATGACCAATATGGTCCCATCAAAATTATATATAGAAAATATAAGTATAGTAATTTTTACTATATTATAATATATATATTAATTTTATATATATATTAATAAATTTTATATATATTTATATAATTATTTATTTTATATATATATTTTTTTTAAATAATATATATATATATAAATGTATATATTATATAAATATATATATATATATATATTAATTTATATATTATATAAATATATATAATTATTTTTACTATATTATAAAATACTCATTTTTTAAAAAGAGTATTTTTCATTCATTCATATTTTTCAATGTCAATATAACAGTATTTTTCATTTTATTCATATTTTCAATTAGCTTTTAATATTATATTTTCAGTTTTTATTTTAAATATAATTTTTGTGTGTACTTTTGTCATTTTTATTAGTTTTTCTTAGTATTTTCTTTTTTTATTTGTACAAAGTAGACATCAATAAAAAAAACTGTGTTGCACACAAGCCATAAACAAAACACAATCAGACCAAATAATAGTAATAATAATAATAATAATAAATTTTAAAAAGAGATACATATGCAGTATGTTCATTATAACACAATGCAGGAAAACAATAAGGAACAAACACATAGGCAATCAACATATATGTATATGTATTTTTATTTCTATTTAGCTTTAATTTATTTTTATTTCAGTTTTTAGTTTAGTGCTTAGTAATTTTATTTCAGTTAGTTGCCAAGGCAACATTTCTATATTTTTTTCTTCATCAAATATTTGTAATATTTTGATTTAATATTGTATTGCAGCTTTATTTCAATTGAGGAAGATTAGTTCACAATAACAACGCTGGTACCTCCTAAAAGTGTCAAAAACGACGGAGTCGTCGCAGTTGATGGCATCACGGTGTCCTGGCGGCAGACACAAGTCTCCGACCTGCATGTCATAGCAGGGGATGCCGTGCTGTACAACGGTAAGGCTCGGATAGAAAGAAGACCACCCTAACATACACACAGTTAGAATAAACTTCTGAAATCACTTTATGATACTGCGTAGAAAAAGGCTTCTGCATTTACCTTTATTTTTCACAAAAAACGGATGGTCCAATCTGCACTCGGCAGTCAGAGGCCCTGCTTCAGGGGAACCAGGGTCAAAGGTTAATTTCAGGACAGACTGGCCGAAAGACACACTCTCCTCAAAGATCACCAGCTTTAGACCATCACAGCCATAACTCTGCGAGACAAACAAACGTATATTATTTTGGCAATAGGATTTTTCAAAGCATAAAGTAGAAGTAACTTGATGAATAATTACAGGGCTCATGTGTACATGATTACCTTCATTGGGTTGGACTGTGTTTCTCCCTCGTCTTCAGAATCTTCATCCGACTCCATCACATCCTCTGCCTCCTGCCACTCCACATTCGGACCTTTGTGGAAGCGCAAACGTGTTCCTAGAGGAAAAAGATGGGTAGCACAGTGACAAAAGTTTGGTGAGATACCCCACATATCAATAAATACACTTTTGTTCAAATAAAATGACATTCAAGTACAAGCAAACATGTTCTAGGAAGAGGGTGTGTTGACTTGAATTTGTTCTGAGGACTTCTTGTCCCTCCCGTGACCCAGAGACACGCCTGTTTCCCTCTTTTACTCCTGCTGCTCTGCATTTGTACCAGCAGAAGGTGCTGTTCACCACATTTCTCCAAGTCACTCATTGATAAAACGATATTGGCTGTTATTTTGTTCCCAAAGCTGTTAGGAGCACCTTATCTGTGTGTGTCTTTACCTTTCAGGAAACAATGCCAGGCAGTGGAGGGCCAGGAATGGGACCATCCCAGGTCGTCATCATCGGACAGAGACGACATGCAGAAAATGCCAGACTCCGACTCACTGCTGGCCTGTAAAACGCACAGAAAACAGCCTCAAAAGTCTATACTATATCCTGTTTACTCTTTAACTGCCAGCCGCCGTTTGGCAAAAAAGTCACTGTCTGGATTTAAACAGGCAAATGCATAAGGGTGTATGATTGGATCATTATTGCAGTGATTATTATGTTTCTAACATGTTATATGTTTGGCAACAGTTCTTCTAACCCTAATTGATGGAGTGTGTAGCTTTTCATTTCTTGTCAGTACAAGATCTGGGCCAAAAATTGATGTTTCTTTTGATGTACCTAACATCACAACATTTATTTTGTGATATATATATTAGGGCTGTCAATAGATTAAAATTGAACAAATTTACATAAATGGTGTACGCTTAATGTCACGATAAGTTTGCAATTAATAGCACAAAAGTGTGCAATTTATCGCAAACATGTTGTGAAAATAAACTTACACCATTTATCTTGTTTACCACGTTCATTTTGTCATCATTTGCTATATCCAGCAAAGGAAACCATCAGACTAAATGGTCATTCTCACAAACGACACTTGGAGACTAAGAAAAAAGGACACCAAATAACCAAATGATATAAGGAGTCCTTATAATTCATACATTTATGCACACCAAAGCACCAATGAAAAAAAAAAAACATTACAGAAAAATACTTGTCAGAATTCACAGTATATAGTATGTGTACAGTGCAACATCAAAGAGCTTGTTTACATTTTAGACAAGTCAAGTTGTGATACCGAACAGGACTGCATGGAGATTAAAAAACCCTAAACCAACCGCCTTGACCAGACTGCATATACCTACTATCACAGATCCATTCAGAATTACTAAACACAGCAACATACACATGGCAAATCAAAACATTATCCTGAATGTGTGTGAAAACAACATGAATGTAGTGAAATGTGTGCTCACTGCGTCGAGAGTGAACATACAATGCTTGTTTGCGCATCAATATAACGGACTCCTGTACGTCACCGCAATCCTCTTTACCTTGATCGTAATACTCTTCCATCGAAACTTTACTAGTGAGATTTATCGAGCCAAGAAATGTAGTTTGCATATCATCTGGCCATACAGCGGTGGGATGTTTTAACATTCCCTTCAGTCTGTATTAAACACAGCGCGATGTGTAAGGGCTTGTGCTCTTCAGAAACAATCACAGACCTCGTGTTTTAAAGCGAAACACACACTGGAATGAATAATTCACTGAAAACGCAACGTGAGGCTCTATTCTCTCTGCCATCACTGATGTAATAAGCCTGGTTTTCTTTACATTAGCGCTGTTTTGGACTGATTGTTTGAATGCATTCGCTTACTGGATCAATGGAGCTCAAATTTTCCCAGAGTTTAGCGGCTTGAAATGATCTGATCACAAACAGAGAAGCGAAATCCGGTTAAAGGGTTAGAATAGAAATTTCCGTCTACCAGGGTTTCAGGTGCTTCTGCCATTGTGTGACAAACTCCCGACTTCTAAGATCATATAACTGCGTGACGTCAATTACGTTAATGACACAATTTCACATGCTTCAGTTATTTATTTGCGTTAATTAATCACATGCATTGACCAGTTAACATTGACATATATATATATATATATATAGTTAACATGGACATATATATATATATATATATATATATATATATATATATACAGGGTTTAACATTGACTTTTTTGCTCACCAAACACTGGAAAGTGGTTTTCCAAAGTTACTAGCCACTCAGCATTTTCACTGGCCACAATTTTGACATCAATTCCAAAAGGAAAAACTGCCATTTATATATTTTTATTCTTATCTCATAATTTGGCAGCCGGTATATTAGGCTGCCGTCACTTTAAGACCTGACATACGGACCCATTATACTGTTTTATTTACCCAATATACTTGTCTTTATGTGCGCACACTTTGGGAACTCGGGGAATGAGTAAAATTATGCTGAATACGCACAATCCCACGCCGAAATTCAAGCCCTGTAACACCAACAATATTCATCCGGAGCAAATGAAACAAGTGAGTGAGGAGAGGCGGGTTTGTGTGTCACTCGCTGTCGGAGAGATGAGAGAGAGAGAGAACGCGTGCGCAGCTGGTATCGTGTCTCCTGCAGAATAGTTTCCGATATTTCAGTATCGATACAGCTTTTGCCGGGTGTTAATGTCAATATATATATATATATATAATTTAAATAATATAAATAAGTTTCATGGCCAGTAAATTTGCTGGGTTCACTAACCATTGGCAAGAGCGGCAAAAACGTCCTTGATATCTGCACGTAAGTTTCGCATTAAACCTGATGATGAGTGTTTGTGTTTGGAAAGGCCCGCGGCCGTACCCTGGTGCGCCGGCGCTCTCTCATGTGGCTGCGGGCGGGACTGGGGGCGCTGCTGGAAGACAGAGGGGGTCGAGCGTAGGAATGTAAACTGCTACTGCTGGAGAAGATGTGGACAGGAGAAGACCTGCAATGATAATGTGTCATCATCAGAATAGCCTGAGCTGCACAATTATCATGAATGTGCAATTGTATAAACTCCAGGATTTCCTGACCGGTTGTGTGGGGCGTTCTGGAGCAGGGGGCTTTGAGGGCTCGTGGCGATGTTGGCCAGCTCGGTTAGCCAGTTTGTGTGTGAAACGCTGGAGCTCCATGCCTCGCCGGGTTCCTCCTCATGATGCGACACACCCGGGGCCACCTGGAACACGCCAGGGGTCGACTGGTCATCCTGCACCTCCTGCAGCTCCGGCAGGTCATCTGCAGAGACACAAAACTGGCATTTACAAGTAATCGGAATATTTTTTGCACTTGATTTTGACATTTTTTAGACTAAAATATGAGCGGTAAAGCTAATTACCGAACTCCATGTGGCTCTCGTTAGAAGGGCAGCCAGGTGAGGAGGGCAGACGCTCATTACACTTGAGCAGGTCGAAGGCCTCGTCCATTCCTGAGCTCTGTGACTGGACTTGCTGGACTCTCTGGTGGACTGACTGAGTTTTCACTTCCCACACCATATTATAACATGTCAGCTGAGAAGGCTGCAAATACAAGAGAAGTGATTAACCCTCTATGGTATGGTGTTTCAGAAAGAAATACAATATTTTGCACTATGGCAATTAAAAGGGCAGGCTTCAGGTAGCCAATGATGTGCTGTTTTTAAGTCACATGACATTTGAATGTCCCTTCAAAACTCTTGTTCCCATTGTCACCCTCACACGGTAGACCCCTGTTGAAGTGCTCCAGAACTTGCTCTATTAACCTAATTTCTAAACATCTCTTCTCAAGGGGGATTTTTTGTAGCATCTTTGATAAGTATATTAGTAGTAAATTGAGAAAATATCAATGTTGCCATATGGCAACGCTGTACCACTAGGGAATTGCAGTAATGTATTTCCCCATTGGGATTTTTTATATATAGTAGCATCAACAATATGATTGCAGTTATTTATTTATTTGAAGTTTTTATTTTAGTATAGTTGTATTTATGTATAAATAACAAATTGATTTCTTCATTTCAGAAAATGAATACAACAATATTTTACGGAAAGGGCAATAGGAAGAGTGCAGAGTTAGCTCTTCCATGTGATGATAGTGAGTTAGCCAAATGATTGGGAATGAAAGGGATCTACTTATTTTTGGTTTGCACGAGTTCCAAGTAAATAAGTCTATCAATTTCTAAAAGATATGTGCAATTAAATAGAAAAGAAAATTGTAATTTTATAGAAAAAAATAATTATAGAATTTTTTTGACCATTTTTTGTTTCCCTAAGTACCCCACCCACCCATTTCATGTGATAAAAACTTATTTGAAAAACATAATGCGTACCATAAAGCGTTAAAGTGAAAGAAAAATGGGTAGGTTATTTCCAGACCAGCATTCTTGCATTTGCTTTTACTTTGGGTTTATTTTTGTTTTTGTATTATGTAACTTCTGTAGAATTCATTCTTTTGAATGAATGAATGAATGAAAGAAACGAAATGGGTGGGTGGATGAATGAATGAAACAGAAACAAACATCCTTTTCTGTGGGGTATTGTGCAATATGTTCTTGGCCACTGCTTGATCACGTTGAGCACACGTATATTAAATGAGAGAATTTAAAAGGCTTGAGTCATTAATTTTGGCGTGTTTAATTACGCGTTTTGCTTTTGCGAACACACTGCGTCCGTTTCTGTAAAGCGCAGTCACGTGACCCGCATTGCACGCAAGGCTTGTTTATAAACTTTCAGGGACTTCGCGCATGCGCAGCGGAGCTCATTCATTCATAACTGCGTAACAACGGGGGATCAATAACAGCGATAGACTGCGCTAGAAAATTCACCATGACTTTTCAGATTCATAGATTGAAGTCTCCCTGTTCGATTCAATCGAAGATGAGTCCGTGTTTATGAGCGGAAAGCTTCATTTGAGGCTATTTTGCTCGGTTTCAGTTTTTCACACAGGAAGAAAATAAGATTTTTCTGCTTTCGCGAACAAAACGGACGGAAACGCATAGATCTTTTGGTTTATAATTGATATTTTGGCACGAATAATGTATTTTTTTAGAACTGAATACGGGAACAATAACTTCAATACGGCTGTAGCAACGATATGAAGGTCTTTTGTTTGGAAAAATCGCCAAAAATGAATCAACAACTGCGGTATTTAATAAAAACACATCTTATACAGACCATCCAGCGGTGAGACTTTTGATCCACGTAGAATTACTGAAAATAAATGCTTAAAACTGAATTCAAATGTCAATGGTGGGAGCTGTAAACAAAAGAATGTCAACAAGTTGAGACATGGTACATTAAGTCCTTCCTTTCCCCCCAGTGTAATGAATGGAGACCCTGTTTTCTTCTTGGCTTTAATAAAAAAAACACGACTGGTTGTGTTTAGTTATTGTCGCTAAGATGAGGTTGAGAATTACTTAACCACAAGCAAAACAACAAACGTCACGGAGGAAAAAAAAACAATCAAGTATAAAGTTGTCATTTGCGATCGAAAAAATGAATGACAGTCTTTTTGCTCCCCATGGCCACAACCGTCGCCGTTTATAATAGTCACGCAAAATAAAGTTCATTGACATTACTGTTTCATTTCATGGTAATATTTCAACAACTTTTTTACTTACCAAACCTGTCGCCATTACAGAGTATCTCTGGCATTCTCCGCGAAGGCAGGACCGATTACTTTTAGATCTGGCCTCCCATTGGCGGAGACGTACGTCAGTTTGGTGAGCTCGAAGCGCGATTGGCTAATCGCTTGGACACTGGGATAGACATGGATGGGTTTGTTATTGTGTTTTTGATTGGTCAGTTCTCCATGCCCGTTACATCAGCTGCGAATTTCATTGGTTTAGGCAGCACATTTTTTATGAAAGACCCTCCTTGTTTGTTAAATAGGGGTCTTGAGATATGTATTGTCTTAAGACGTTGTAAACAAACATAAAACAACATTGGTCCTCTCATTTGGATTTATTACAGCTCATTTAAAGTGAAATGGCTGTTGGTTCGAGGCATAAATGCAGGTTATGGACCCAATTAATGATATAAAACATAAAAATATCACATTCATATGAGGAAGTTGAATGTTTTGATGGCATTTCTATGCAAATGTTACTTAGCGAGGTCATAATATGCATAAGTGAAAAATTATTTCAACATAGGAATAAAATGCTCACAGTCTAACAATTAAGCTGTAATAATCACAACATGATTTAAATACAAAATTGTTCTTTATTTGAATGGAAAGTCAAATATAACTGACGTTATAATACTGGGGTCTCTTGCACCAAGAGACTGTAGACCTTTGATCCATTTTTCAGGACATAAAAAGCATTAGCGACTTCTCAATTATAGGCGGCAGAAATTCACAGAAATGGTACAGAAATGAGCACTGATCAGCAATTAAAAGTCTTATTTCCCCAATGAACAGGGTAGAAATTGTGTAAAGTTACACTGACACACAGATATGGTTTAGGGATTCATTACAGGTTAGTTTACCAAGAGACAAACCTGTGGGGATCTACATGGGAAGAGGTGATGATGGTGGCTAAGCTGTTTATATTAGAGGTAGACAGTAATGAATCTTCAGTAATGCTTTAGGAAGAAATGGATACTAGTAATGCTTATGACTTGCTGTGAAGTAAAAAGATCCAATCAACAAGGATGAACTTCTCATACATCAAGAGATAGAGAAAAACAGTGTCCAAATACTGCAGAAATGAACAATAAAGCAAGTGCTCTGAAGAACATTATCAAAATGCCAAAAGCTTCCAAAAACAAAATAAACACAGAAAGAAAGAAACACAAATATACACAGGAAAAACGAGGAATCATTCAGATAAAGCAAATGTCATTGGTACGTTTTTGAGCTTCTAGAAAACAAATGTGAACATACTATTTGTGCATGTCGATCTTAATTCAACGTGAAGTATTAAAAAAACAAAATAAAAGCACTGAAGATGTGAACAAATCATAAAAATCTGCTACACCATTTTAAGTAAAGGTACACAATGTCTATATCTACTATTTATACGTGACAATGAGGAGCTTCCCTAAAAGACTGCAAAAATAAGGAATTGAAAACATGTAGATCTGTCATGACACCGGCATCAAAGTGCAATAATATTCAAAATGCATTTTCATTTCTTCATGTAATTGAGTCTGTGCATCTCTATGTCCTTTTCTCATATTGTATTCAGTCTGATCGGATACTAACTCTAGGAAGTGTAATGAAAATCGAGCATTAAAGTCAGAGTGAAACACAGTTCGCAGACCATTTTACAGTTAAATAGGATATTCAACAAGACAAAATGGGTGGGGCCTGATTTTATCCATCAGAATTGATTGGATGGTGAAAAAACATCCATACCAGAATACATTTGTGACATCAGCTGAAAACAAATGTTTCATAGGCATTTTTTATGTACAAACTTTTTTTGTGCACCAAGTATATATGTTTATTTGAGTTTTTATGTTGACTTTAAAGTGCCCTATTATGCTATTTTAAAGGTTTCACATTTTTTTCTGTAGGTCTTCTACAAAAGTTTCACCTGCATCCATTCAAAAAACACTTTTTCTCATAATATATACTAATTTCTCAAAGAGTGTGAAATGGTTAGTTCGAATATTCAGTCTCTCTAAACCCCGCCTTTCTGCGAGTCTACTCTGCTCTGATTGGTCAGACGGCCCAGTCTGTTGTGATTGGTTGGTGCATGTTGGAAACTAAACACCTATTACCTCCGGAGGCTTCCTTGATACACAGTGATACAAACAGTAACAACGGCGTCGGTTTTCCGTATCAATTCCAGAGCGAGTCTCAACCTTTTAAAGTGTATTAAAGTGGAAAACAGCGTCTTCTCGACATGTCAACAAACGAACCAAACTCTTTCAGTCTCAGCCACAACTACAGTGTTTGAGGGCGGGGCAAAGTTGGCGTTGTTCGCGGGCAGCCAATGAAGAGCATAGACTGGCATTATGCAAATTAGTTACATTGTTACTTAGGAATGTAACAGAAAATGAGATACTGATAACTCATTTCAGCAGGTCAGAATCGATTATTTCGATAAACAAACAAAGTTTGTTGTGCACTTTGATCTTTAAAACTGTGGAGAACTTTTAAATTCACAAACAGCTATATTACACACTGCATGAAAGGTAATATTCAAAAACGCATTATAGGGGCACTTTAAACTCTTGGCGTGAACAGTCCATATTTTCTGTAACGGGTGTCATCAAAATGCAGTTCATGAAGCAAGTGGACAGAGCTCAGTTGCTGAAGTCATGAATTAATTTAGTCAAAAATGGCTTACAGTAAAAATGACTTACATAACACTGAAAACATTGACAACCTGTAGATTTCAAAATGCCGAACTTTAGCTTTAAAAGAATAAATTAACATATCACTGTGCTGTATATGGCAACAATTCGGTCTTTATGTGGACGTCACTGTAAAAGATGCAGCATCGGTAACATGAAAGAAACACAAACCATGTTAAAAAATTAGAAAGATTCGAATAAACACACCAGTACCAAATCCCCAAACCGAAAAACGCGTGAGGAAACCCCTGTAACCCTCATGTACACTGGAGGAAAATGCTCACATTTGGCTTTTCACATCTAAAAAATCATGATCATTGACACACACCGGAGTTTCACATCTGTGAATGCAAAACAATAACTTCAAGCTTATGACCTACAGTATGTTAACACGATTTCTTGACCATGATGACGGGCCTCTACTTACCATTTTCTCATCATTTCATGTTGCATTTAAAGTTTGCGATGTTTATTGATTAACTGATTTCATGCATTCGGCTCCTCTATTGCCATGTGACTCCCGAAAAGCGTGATCAGCTGCTCTTCGTAATTCGCAATGTTCCGTTTCATGATGTCCATGCAGGGGCCTAATAACCTCTCAAACGCCTGCACGTCCATTACTGTAAAACACAAGGTGAATGACCTCATGTGCAGATGCGATACACATGTCATGTCATATGATTTATACTTACAGGCCACTTTATTAGGTACACCTTGCTATTACCGGGTTGGACCCCCTTTTTTTTGTGGCATAGATGCTGGAAACATTCCTCAGGGATTCTGGTCCATGTTGACATGATCGCATCACGCAGTCGCTGCAGATTTGATGCTGCACATCCATGATGTGAATCTCCCGTTCCAGAACATCCCAAAGCTGCTCTATTAGATTGAGATCTGGTGACTGTGGAGGCCGTTTGAGTTTAGAGAACTCATCATGTTCAAGAAACCAGTGTGAGGTGATTTGAGCTTTGTGACATGTCTGGTATCCTGCTGGAAGTAGCCATCAGAAGATGAAAACACTGTGGTCTTAAAGGGATGGACATGGTCTTCAACAATACTCAGGTCGGCTGTGGTGTTTAAACGATGTTCAATTGATACTAAAGCCCCAAAGTGTGCAAAGAAAACACCATTACAGCACCAGCAGCCTGAGCCGCTGATACAAGGCAGGATGGATCCATGCTCTCATGTTGCGTATGCCAAATTCTGACCCGACCATCTGAATGTCCCAGCAGAAATGGAGACTCATCAGACCAGGCAACGTTTCTCCAATCTTCTATTGTCCAGTTTTGATGAGTCCGTGTGAATTGTTGCCTTAGTTTGCTGTTCTCATCTGACAGGAGTGACACTGGTGTGCGTCTTCTGCTTCAATGTTCGAGGTGTTGTGTGTTCAGAGATGCTCTTCCGTGTTCAGAGATGCTCTTCCGTGTTCAGAGATGCTCTTCTGTGTTCAGAGATGCTCTTCTGTGTTCAGAGATGCTCTTCCGTGTTCAGAGATGCTCTTCCGTGTTCAGAGATGCTCTTCTGTGTTCAGAGATGCTCTTATGTGTTCAGAGATGCTCTTCTGTGTTCAGAGATGCTCTTCTGTGTTCAGAGATGCTCTTCTGTGTATGCTCTTCTGTGTTCAGAGATGCTCTTCCGTGTTCAGAGATGCTCTTCTGTGTTCAGAGATGCTCTTCTGTGTTCAGAGATGCTCTTCCGTGTTCAGAGATGCTCTTCTGTGTTCAGAGATGCTCTTCTGTGTTCAGAGATGCTCTTCTGTGTTCAGAGATGCTCTTCTGTGTTCAGAGATGCTCTTCTGTGTTCAGAGATGCTCTTCCGTGTTCAGAGATGCTCTTCAGTGTTCAGAGATGCTCTTCTGTGTTCAGAGATGCTCTTCAGTGTTCAGAGATGCTCTTCCGTGTTCAGAGATGCTCTTCTGTGTTCAGAGATGCTCTTCCGTGTTCAGAGATGCTCTTCTGTGTTCAGAGATGCTCTTCTGTGTTCAGAGATGCTCTTCCGTGTTCAGAGATGCTCTTCCGTGTTCAGAGATGCTCTTCTGTGTTCAGAGACGCTCTTCAGTGTTCAGAGATGCTCTTCCGTGTTCAGAGATGCTCTTCTGTGTTCAGAGATGCTCTTCAGTGTTCAGAGATGCTCTTCCGTGTTCAGAGATGCTCTTCTGTGTTCAGAGATGCTCTTCCGTGTTCAGAGATGCTCTTCTGTGTTCAGAGATGCTCTTCTGTGTTCAGAGATGCTCTTCCGTGTTCAGAGATGCTCTTCTGTGTTCAGAGATGCTCTTCTGTGTTCAGAGATGCTCTTCTGTGTTCAGAGATGCTCTTCTGTGTTCAGAGATGCTCTTCTGTGTTCAGAGATGCTCTTCCGTGTTCAGAGATGCTCTTCTGTGTTCAGAGATGCTCTTCTGTGTTCAGAGATGCTCTTCCGTGTTCAGAGATGCTCTTCTGTGTTCAGAGATGCTCTTCCGTGTTCAGAGATGCTCTTCTGTGTTCAGAGATGCTCTTCTGTGTTCAGAGATGCTCTTCCGTGTTCAGAGATGCTCTTCTGTGTTCAGAGATGCTCTTCTGTGTTCAGAGATGCTCTTCTGTGTTCAGAGATGCTCTTCTGTGTTCAGAGATGCTCTTCTGTGTTCAGAGATGCTCTTCCGTGTTCAGAGATGCTCTTCAGTGTTCAGAGATGCTCTTCTGTGTTCAGAGATGCTCTTCCGTGTTCAGAGATGCTCTTCCGTGTTCAGAGATGCTCTTCTGTGTTCAGAGATGCTCTTCCGTGTTCAGAGATGCTCTTCTGTGTTCAGAGATGCTCTTCTGTGTTCAGAGATGCTCTTCCGTGTTCAGAGATGCTCTTCCGTGTTCAGAGATGCTCTTCTGTGTTCAGAGATGCTCTTCTGTGTTCAGAGATGCTCTTCCGTGTTCAGAGATGCTCTTCTGTGTTCAGAGATGCTCTTCTGTGTTCAGAGATGCTCTTCCGTGTTCAGAGATGCTCTTCCGTGTTCAGAGATGCTCTTCTGTGTTCAGAGATGCTCTTCCGTGTTCAGAGATGCTCTTCCGTGTTCAGAGATGCTCTTCTGTGTTCAGAGATGCTCTTCCGTGTTCAGAGATGCTCTTCTGTGTTCAGAGATGCTCTTCCGTGTTCAGAGATGCTCTTCTGTGTTCAGAGATGCTCTTCCGTGTTCAGAGATGCTCTTCTGTGTTCAGAGATGCTCTTCTGTGTTCAGAGATGCTCTTCCGTGTTCAGAGATGCTCTTCTGTGTTCAGAGATGCTCTTCCGTGTTCAGAGATGCTCTTCTGTGTTCAGAGATGCTCTTCCGTGTTCAGAGATGCTCTTCCGTGTTCAGAGATGCTCTTCCGTGTTCAGAGATGCTCTTCCGTGTTCAGAGATGCTCTTTCGTGTTCAGAGATGCTCTTCCGTGTTCAGAGATGCTCTTCCGTGTTCAGAGACGCTCTTCCGTGTTCAGAGACGCTCTTCCGTGTTCAGAGATGCTCTTCCGTGTTCAGAGATGCTCTTCCGTGTTCAGAGATGCTCTTCCGTGTTCAGAGATGCTCTTCTGTGTTCAGAGATGCTCTTCCGTGTTCAGAGATGCTCTTCTGTGTTCAGAGATGCTCTTCTGTGTTCAGAGATGCTCTTCCGTGTTCAGAGATGCTCTTCTGTGTTCAGAGATGCTCTTCCGTGTTCAGAGATGCTCTTCTGTGTTCAGAGATGCTCTTCCGTGTTCAGAGATGCTCTTCCGTGTTCAGAGATGCTCTTCCGTGTTCAGAGATGCTCTTCTGTGTTCAGAGATGCTCTTCCGTGTTCAGAGATGCTCTTCTGTGTTCAGAGATGCTCTTCCGTGTTCAGAGATGCTCTTCTGTGTTCAGAGATGCTCTTCCGTGTTCAGAGACGCTCTTCTGTGTTCAGAGATGCTCTTCCGTGTTCAGAGATGCTCTTCCGTGTTCAGAGATGCTCTTCCGTGTTCAGAGATGCTCTTCTGTGTTCAGAGATGCTCTTCCGTGTTCAGAGATGCTCTTCTGTGTTCAGAGATGCTCTTCTGTGTTCAGAGATGCTCTTCCGTGTTCAGAGATGCTCTTCTGTGTTCAGAGATGCTCTTCCGTGTTCAGAGATGCTCTTCTGTGTTCAGAGATGCTCTTCCGTGTTCAGAGATGCTCTTCCGTGTTCAGAGATGCTCTTCTGTGTTCAGAGATGCTCTTCTGTGTTCAGAGATGCTCTTCAGTGTTCAGAGATGCTCTTCCGTGTTCAGAGATGCTCTTCCGTGTTCAGAGATGCTCTTCCGTGTTCAGAGATGCTCTTCTGTGTTCAGAGATGCTCTTCTGTGTTCAGAGATGCTCTTCTGTGTTCAGAGATGCTCTTCTGTGTTCAGAGATGCTCTTCTGTGTTCAGAGATGCTCTTCCGTGTTCAGAGATGCTCTTCTGTGTTCAGAGATGCTCTTCCGTGTTCAGAGACGCTCTTCTGTGTTCAGAGATGCTCTTCTGTGTTCAGAGATGCTCTTCTGTGTTCAGAGATGCTCTTCTGTGTTCAGAGATGCTCTTCTGTGTTCAGAGATGCTCTTCCGTGTTCAGAGATGCTCTTCTGTGTTCAGAGATGCTCTTCCGTGTTCAGAGATGCTCTTCTGTGTTCAGAGATGCTCTTCTGTGTTCAGAGATGCTCTTCCGTGTTCAGAGATGCTCTTCTGTGTTCAGAGATGCTCTTCTGCAGAGCTCGCTTGTATCGAGTGCTTATTTGAGTTACTGTTGCCTTTCTATCAGCTTGAATCTGGTCATTCTCAGACCTCTGACATCAACAAGGCATTTTCTCCCACAACTGACGCTCACTGGATATTTCCTCTTTTTTGGACCATTCTCTGTAAACCCTAGAGATTGATGTGTGTGAAAATCCCAGTAGAAAGGCAGTTTCTGAAATACTCAGACCAGCCCGTCTGGCACCAACAACCATGACATGTTCAAAATCACTTAAATCCATTTTCTTCTTCATTCTGATGCTCAGTTTGAACTTCAGCAGGTAGTCTTGATCGTGTCTGCATGCCTAAATCCATTGAGTTGCTGCCATGTGATTGGCTGATCTTTGCATTAACGAGCAGTTGAACAGGTGTACCTTATAAAGTGACCAGTGAATGTATAATTATAATTCATTACCTAAGCATTTGACGTTGTCCATGGCATATGCAGAAGCCGCCCGTGGCTTGTTGGTGACGAGCGCCAACTCCCCAAAATACTGCCCTCTAGAGCATGTGGCGATTTCCACCTCCTCGTCTTCAGTATCGTTTTTTGACTAAAAGAGAGGTAATGACACCGGAATGTCATGCATGTGAACCTTTTAAAGCTGAAAGGCATGTTGGTTTATTAAGATGCATAATGAACCGAAATGTGTTGTAAACAGTGATTCTTGTGGTAAAACACATTTTTGACTCACCTTGCTCCTTTTCATAGTGATCCTAACGTGTCCTGACTCTACGATGTAGAAACTGTTTGCCAAATCACCCTGTGAAAACAAGGATAACCACTAAGCACTGCAGATGCACGTTTAAATGTTTCGGGTCTGTAAGATTTTTAACTCTTTTGCACACCAAGGCTGCATTTATTTGATCAAAAATACAGTAAAAAACAGAAATATTGTAAAATATTATTACAACTGTTTTTGTATGTTGGTATATTTGTAAGATTGAATTTATTCCTGTGATCAAAGCTGAATTTTCAGCATCATTACTCCAGTCTTCAGTGTCACATGATCCTTCAGAAATCACTCTAATATGATGATTTGTTGCTCGAGAAACGTTGTGCTGCATAATATATTTGTGAAAACTGCAATACATATTTTCAGGATCCTTTGATGAATAGAAAGATGCATTAAACATTATAAATAACATTATAAATCTTTTTACTGTCACTTTTGATCAATTTAATGCATCCTTGCTGAATAAAAGTTTTAATTTTGCATACAAAAATCGTACTGAGCTCAAACATATGAACGGAAGTGTATAACATATAGCACCATCACTAAAATCTGATTGGATGAGCCATTATTTCACGATTTTTCCAATTGTTAAAAATCATTTTATACACGTTGAACTCATAATTTGTACTCAAATCTCATTAAATATTTTAGTGGCAAGCATAAATGCAGAAATTAAACAGAAAAAAAAAATGTGCATGGTTTCCAGGTGTTCCATGACTGTGGGAACCCGTAATAATTGGTCGAAATATTTTCTTTATTAGTTCTGTCAGACTAACCTGAGCAATGATCTGTTCCCCACTATTGTACACTTTGGTCGACAAGACATCAACAACCTTCATTCTCTCTGAAACCTAAAACAAGAGACACATTTATTCATGAAATCAACGAGAGGACTGCACATGCAGAAGTAAAGTGTGTGTGTTCAGACCTCCAGTGACGTGAGCAGAGGAAGGGTTCCGATAAAAGCCTCGTACGTTTTTCTTTTCTTCGCGTTGTTCTTTAAGATGATCCTTCTGAATGTCAATCGATCCTAGGGGCATTTAAACAAAGAAAAATACAAAACAATATTTTACACTCCAGGAAAGCAATGAAAGGCAGAGAAAGAGGGATTTATCCCTTTTTCCTACGCTCCATGACGCTTTGCACAAATTATGGGAGTAACTTCCCTTTCGGTAAATTGTAAACAATAAGTGAAAGTTTCGCTCAATGAATGCAATAATAGGGATTTTCAAAAACCGTGGGACAATAAGATGACATTATTCTACTCACCCTTCATCCGTTGAACATTAAAAGGACATTCAAAAGTGTAAAAGCATTAACAAAATTACTACCACAGACCATGATTAACCCCGTAATATATGTAATACTGTATATGTCTGTATTTTGCAACATAGGTTGGGATATATCATAAATATGTCATGTCTTTTTTTTTCATACTGTTACAGCGGAATACAAAGGAAAAAAGAAAATAATCAGGAGGAAAAGAACGCAGTGACTGAAAAGAGCTCTTTCCAAAGATATTCTTGTTATAGCATGTCACATTAAAATACCAAGCGTTACGATATTATCCTGACAAAACAAGGATTATTTGTAGTGCATCCTTTTGATTTGAAATGATTTGTTTTAGTCTTTTGGAGTGGAACTTCCTCAAACTGGAAATGCCTCCCATAATCAAAAATGCAGTTAGCTTGTTAGGAAAAAGGTGGATAGTCCTGTAATTTCAATAGTTTCTATGAAAAGCAGAGGGCGCTCTAACACAAAGCACACATGAAATGCTCTTGGCGAAGAGAACAAGGCATTTAGCATGTGATTTTACGGTAAAATTGCTTAAAGTCGACATGAAACGGAAGTTGCGATAGCCTTTTCTTCCCTATTGTGACGGCTTCTGGAACAAGAACAAATGTAGGGCGGGGCTTGTGGAGAATTGATTGGATGGTTGTGGATTGCTATTGGTGTGATCTCATGTGAGTGACAGGTTGCCCCGCCCTCATCATCAGAGAAGAGAAGTCGCTGCAAGAGCGAGGGGAAGTTATTTTGTTAAATGAATAAATAAAAATGTGCACGGATAAAAATTATAATGAATACTGCAATATTCCATAAAAAATAAGGGTCACACTTTAGTTTAGGGTCCAATTCTCACAATGAACTATTAACTACGACTTTTGTCTCAATAAACTCCTAATTACTCCTTATTAATAGTAAGGAAGTTGATAAGTTTAGGCATTGGTAGGACTAGTGCAATGCCCGTGGAAAATCAGTTTTTGTGTGTTTGTAGTAATTGTTGATTTGGTATGTTTGAGTTGCTTAATAGCCTAGGCTACTGTTACACAGGAGCCTAAACTCTGAGAAAACGATAACGTTAAGCGCACCAGAATAAAATATAATATTCAGAATTAAATAGTGTAGCTGACTTACAGATTCAGTAAAATCACTACTTTTTCAAAAATGAATCACTACTTTTTCAAAAATGAATTGCTACTTTTTCTAAAAGAATTGATACTTTTTTCAAAAAAGAATTGCTACTTTTTCAAAAAGAATCGCAACTTTTTTCAAAAAGAATTGCTACTTTTTCCAAAAAGAATCGCAACTTTTTTCAAAAAGAATCGCTACTTTTTCAAAAAGAATCGCTACTTTTTCAAAAAGAATTGCTACTTATTAAAAAAAGAATCGCTACTTTTTCAAAAAGAATCGCTACTTATTCAAAAAAGAATCGCTACTTTTTCAAAAAGAATCGCTACTTTTTCAAAAAGAATCGCTACTTTTTCAAAAAGAATTGCTACTTATTCAAAAAAGAATCGCAACTTTTTTCAAAAAGAATCGCTACTTTTTCCAAAAAGAATCGCAACTTTTTTCAAAAAGAATCGCTACTTTTTCAAAAAGAATCGCTACTTTTTCAAAAAGAATTGCTACTTATTCAAAAAAGAATCGCTACTTTTACAAAAAGAATCGCTACTTTTTCAAAAAGAATTGCTACTTTTTCAAAAAGAATCGCTACTTTTACAAAAAGAATCGCTACTTTTTCAAAAATAATCGCTACTTTTTCAAAAAGAATCGCTACTTTTTTCAAAAAGAATCGCTACTTTTACAAAAAGAATTGCTACTTATTCAAAAAAGAATCGCTACTTTTTCAAAAAGAATCGCTACTTTTACAAAAAGAATCGCTACTTTTACAAAAATAATCGCTACTTTTTCAAAAATAATGTAACAAAATAATAATGTAACAAATGTATAATAATAATAATAATGTAACAAATGTATAATAACACTGTAATAAATGTATAATTACATTGTAGTAAATGTATAATAACGATATGTATAATTACATTGTAATAAACGTATAATTACATTGTAATGTATAATAACACCGTAATGTATAATTACATTATAATAACCGTATAATTACATTGTAATAAATGTATAATAACACTGTAATAAATGTATAAATACATTGTAAAAAACGTGTAATTATAATGTAATAAACTATAATTACATTGTAATAAACGTATAATTACATTGTAATAAACGTATAATTACATTGTAATGTATAATAACACTGTAATAAATGTATGATTACATTGTTATAAATGTGTAATAAGACTGTAACAAATGTATAATACATTTTTAACACTTTTTTCAAAAAAGAATCGCTACTTTTACAAAAAGAATCGCTACTTTTTTCAAAAAGAATCGCTACTTTTTTAAAAAGTGAATCGGTACTTTTTCAAAAAAGCTACTTTTTTGCTACTTTAAAAAAAGAATGTAACAAAATAATAATGTAACAAATGTATAATAATAATAATGTAACAAATGTATAATAACACTGTAATGTATAATAACACTGTAATAAATGTATAATTACATTGTAATAAACGTATAATTACATTGTAATAAATGTATAATAAGACTGTTACAAATGTCTAATTACATTTTTTACACTACTTTTTTCAAAAAGAATCGCTACTTTTTCAAAAAGAATAATAAGGTAACAAACATAATTACATTGCAATAAATGTATAACACTGTAATATAATTACATTGTAATAAACATATATCTACATTGTAATAAATGTATAATAACACTGTAATAAATGTATAATTACATTGAAATAAACATGTAATTACATTGAAATAAACATATAATTACATTTTAATGTATAATAAGACTGTAACAAATGTATAATTACATTTTTTTACACTACTTTTTTCAAAAAGAATCGCTACTTTTCCAAAAAGAATAATGTAACAAAATAATAATGTAACAAATGTATAATAATAATAAGGTAACAAATGTATAATAGCACTCTAATGTATAATTACATTGTAATAAATGTATAATTACATTGTAATAAATGTATAATAACACTGTAATAAATGTATAATTACATTGTAATAAACGTATAATTACATTGTAATAAACGTATAATTACATTGTAATGTATAATAACACTGTAATAAATGTATAATTACATTGTAATAAACGTATAATTACATTGTAATGTATAATAACACTGTAATAAATGTATAATTACATTGTAATAAACGTGTAATTACATTGTAATAAATGTATAAGACTGTAACAAATGTATAATTACTTTTTACATTACTTTTTTCAAAAAGAATCGCTACTTTTTCAGAAAAGAATAATATAACAAAATAATAATGGGTAACACTTTATTTTAAGGTGCTTGTAATAAGCAGTAATTAACAGTTAATAAGACACTTATAAGACCTTATAAGATGCATATAAGATGCATATAAGCATTAACTAATTATAATAAATAAATTAAATTAAATAATACATTTCTCAAGTATCAATACATTGCACTTTTAGAACAGCCGAACAAACATAAATGGTAACACAAACTCCCAGTCACTTAAAAAATGTACCTTCCCAAGAGGGAGTAGTTTCCCTGATCTCTTCAGGGCCTGAACCTTTAATTAACCCTTATATGAAGTAGTTAATGCTTATATGCATCTTATATGCATCTTATAAGGTCTTATAAGTGTCTTATTAACTGTTAATTACTGCTTATTACAAGCACCTTAAAATAAAGTGTTACCAGATTGGAAACTAATCTGAGCACTTAGAAAGTGATGTACTGTAACTGCACTTGATTCACGCCACTGAATATTTATTAAACTATCTTCATTTGCGTTCCACTGAATAAAGCGTGTCATGCGGCTTTAAAGAGTAAATGATGACAGGAATCACTCACGAGGCACCACAGGGCTCCAGGTGAGGTAGCGATGATGGTGGCGGCCCTTGGCGTGTTGTACATGAGGGCCAGCTCTCCAAAACTCCCACGGTTGTCATAAGATCCCACGATCCGCGTGGTGCCGTCTGCTTTCAGCTCGATGTCAAACATGCCCCTGTATGACGAGCACATGATATCGATGTCTGACTGGTTAAAACTCCAGCATTACGATGCAGAGATGAATCCAGTTTACCTTTCAATGACGTAAAAGTTGTCGCCATCGTCATCTTGATCAATGATGTGCTCTCCTGTCACCACTACCTTCTCAAACATGGCATCCAAGACTTGGGATATCTGCTCCTGTTCATTCAAAGAGCAAACATATATGAGCCTTTCTTGTGTTAAAGGGAGCCTAACTGACTCCTCTGGCATCGTTATTTCTTCCATCATATATAAAAGGAGATATTTAACAGATTTCAGGTGAATAACTACATACATTTGGGTTTGTTCCTAAAACCATAAAAACATTTTGTTGCTTGAAATAAAATAAACATGAACTGAAATATATATACATATATATATATATTATTGTGTGTGTGTGTGACTGTGTGTGTGTATATATATATATATACAAACGTTTATGTTAAATGCGATTAATCAATTTTAATTTAACTTGAAACATAACTAAAACTGAAATAAATATTAACAAAAACTATATATAGACATGTTAAAAAATTACAAAAACACTTCTTAAAACTTCTCTTTTTTTATATATATAAATAAATATAATATAAAATATATATAAATAATAAATATATATAAATAATATATAAATATAAATATAAAAAAATATAAAAAATAAATTAAATGATGTCATATTTGGAACAGGGTTATTATGGTTCTCTAACACTAAAACTATTCAAAATGTTTTTTTTGTTAATTGAAATAAAACTGAAATCAAATATAAATGTTAGATGAAAAAAATATAAATGTTGCCTTGGAAAAAAAATTCTAGAAGTAACTAAGCAACAACCCATCCATGTTAATCTTAGTGTCTGTCTGACAACAAATTCACCAAAACATGTTGTTATATTGAAGAAAATGGTGTCTTATCATCTTCTGAAGTGTTCATCATCTTACCTGGTCCAGATTTTTGAACAATAGGATGTCTTTGCAGGCTTCCTGTAGTCTCTGTCTCTGCTCATCTGTTTTGGGGTAAGTGACCTGAAGTGCACAGCAAAGCATTGTGGGATACTGGGCAGCAGCAGATGCCACAGAAATGCATAAAAGAGGAAAATCTATCCTGTTTTGAGAGGCCACTCACCCTGGGTTCTCTCTCCTCTTCATCCTCATCAGGGTTGTACGCCTCCGCACAAACTGTCCAGAGAGGAATAAATGCAGTAAATCGGAAGCAGGATTAAAACGACCTGTCTAGACAAAGCATTACTGCTCAAATTAAAATACTGTGCTTTGTGCAACCTGTTAAAATATAATTTTTATTCTTTTATTCTTTTTTAATTTTTTATTCTTTTATTCAACCAATTTTATGAAGATCTGAATCTTAATGTCTACTTTCATTTGGTTTATTGGATTGTTTAAATGGTTAAAACACCTAAAAATGAAAATAAAGGCATAATTTTCTCATCCTTATGTCGTTCTGAAGCTTAATGACTTTCTTTCTTTAGTCAAACACAAAAGGAGATGTTTAGCAGATTGTCCAAGCTGCTCTTTTATAAACTCAGAGGCATTTAAGATAAGGTTTTTAGTGGATAATGACTTAATTTCGGGTACGTTTCCCACTGTTGCATGTTCCCCGGTTTTGTGTTTCTTGTTTTTTCTATTAGGACTTTTATTTTGAAGTGTATTTTCTGTTCCCAGTGTTGTATATATAGTTTGTTGCCATAGTGATTGATTACCCTCACCTGTTCCTAGTTAGCATCTGGTTATCCTGTGGCTTTATATGCCAGTGCTCCCCCTCCCCTTCTTTTTTTTAAATACAATCTTTACTCAGAATTTGCTAGTAAATTTGAGTTAATCACAAAGAAATGGCAAGTAACACATTTAACCCTCATGTGGTCTTCGGGTCATTTTGACCCGGAGAAGATTATCTTTTTCCCAAAAATACTAGTTAATGTTATCGCATTGGACTGAAACTTAGTGACTTTGTTCCCAAAGGGTATAACTACTTCTCAAATGTTTTTTGAAAAGTTTCGTACTTTTTTAGGGGGGGTTTGTTACCTTGTTACACTTGTGGTCTTCCCGGGTCAAAATGACCGGCCTATAAAAAAATACTTATAAATCACTCATTATAGCATATTTTCACCCAATCTTGGATTCAATATTTTTGTCAACTTGTTCTCGTTCAATTAGGACTGGTTTTGTATTTCCATTTGCATCTAATTAATCGTGGGCCTCATTTATCTGAGAGTAGGCATCTCATTTTTTGAGTAAAAAAAACTTTATTTTTGAATCATTTTGGATTTTTTATTTTTTTTAGAAAATTGGTACTCTTGATCACACTAGTCTACTTTAAGTGTGTGTGTGTGTGTGTGTGTGTGTGTGGGTGTGTGTGTGTGTGTGTGTGTGTGTGTGTGTGTGTGTGTGTGTGTGTGATAATGTCAGATAGATGAATGGATATTAGATGCAGTTCAGGGTAGGATCAATTTCATCACTGTGAAAAAGAACGTGTCATTCAGAAAATAGTTTGTGTGTGTGTGTGTGTGTGTGTGTGTGTGTGTGCGCATGTATCCACGCATGCACATGTACAAGGGCTTTATGTCTTTAAGCACACATGTACTGTGAACATGAACATGAACATGCTCCTGACAACTAAATTTTTCTCTAATTTTTAGTCTCCCCCATTCACTTTCAATGACCGGGAACACCACAAGTGTGACTCTGTGTCATTTTGTGCAAAAACCCCCACAAATTTCAAAACAAACGGTGTCATTAAATATTAAAGTAGACAAGTGTGATCAACAGTGCAATTTTTTTTCATATTTTACTCAATATTGCCAAAACTATTAACAAATAATGCTTTTTTCACTCAAAAACTGAAGTGCATAAGCTCGGATAAATGACTCCTACAATTAAACCGTTTGAAAATTAAATACAAAACCAGTCCTAATTTAAAGAGAACAAGTTGACAAAAAGATCAAATCCAAGATTGGGTGAAAATATGGTATAATGAGTGATTTATAAGCTATTTTTTATAGGCCGGTCATTTTGACCCGGGAAGACCACAGGTGTTATAGGGTTTTGAGGGTTAATTAAATGTGAGAGGTTTTTTTTTTTTTGTCAGTGTTTTTATGAGCTACAGAACCTAGCTATAATAGTCCGGCAATTACTTGGCAACATAATATTCAAAGTCAGAATGTAACATGCATGATAACAGCTGGATTTTAAAACCATTTATCAGATGTTAAATAGGGTCTGAAAAATCCACAGAAAAGTCTGGAAATTTTACTCTGGAAAAGTATGAAATTTTGCTTTGGGAAATGTGAAAGAACCCTGGGAATAAGAAAAGTAAACCTAAACAGTAAGATTTAAAAAGAAATAAGAATAATATTAAGAAAAATGACAAAAACACATTACAAAATTAGTAAAAATGAAAACTAAAATTGAAATAAAAATAAATTAAACCTAAATAGTAATATTTAAAAACAAAAAGCACTTAAAAATACTAAAAATTAAACTAAAGAAATAAATAAAAAAAGCTAATTCAATATAGCGCACGAGTTGTATTAAATACTTTCATTGTACTTAAAATGCTTTTTTATTTCACTGTATTGAAAGCAGAAGGAGTGAACTTTCATTTTGAGATGAACTAAAAATAAAGGTTTCACAGTCATTCTAAATCTAAACTAATAATTTAAGAATTATTTTCCACAATAAAGAACCGTTTATGCAGTGCAAAGGTTCTTCCTGGGACCATCGATGCCAATAAAGAAGCTTTATATTTAAGAAAAGTTTGATAGAAATCTGCTTGCAGTGCTGTTACACACGAGCGAGAGATGAGAGGATCGTCTGCTCTCCTCTCCCAGTATTCCTACAATAAATACCAACACAGAGAAGACAAGACCAGGAACTCCAGCGTCTAGATCCATACTAAAGTTTCAGGGCCAGGAACCCTACAAGAACCATCTCGACTGATCAGCTCTAGATCTCTCAGGCTATTGTGCACATCAATCCAGGGCCTATTTCCCAATGTTTGGTCTTTCATTTCAAGTAAGTTTTAGATGACTCAGCTCACCAGATGCAGAAAATCACAGAAATACTGGTCACGTGTTCAGTGTTTTGCCTTGATATTGGTACTTTACAGTCTTGGTTTGTTCTCGTTGTTCTCTATAGATCATACACCACTCAAAAGTTTGCGGTCGGTACGACTCTCTTCTCTTCTGCTCACCAAGGCTGCATTTATTTGATCAAAAATACAGTAAAATTTCATTTAAATTACAATATTGTAATTTAAAATGTAATTTATTCCAGTGATCAAAGCTGAATTTTCAGCATCATTACTCCAGTCTTCAGTGTCACATGATTCTTCAGAAATCACTCTAATATGATGATTTGCTGCTCAAGAAACATTTCTGATTATTATCAATGTTGAAAACAGTTGTGCTGTTTCATATTTTAGAGGAAACTATGCTGCATTTTTTTCAGGATTCTTTGGTGAATAGAAAGTTCAAAAGAACAGCGTTTATTTGAAATAGAAATATTTTGTAACATTATAAATGTATTTACTGTCACTTTTGATCAATTAAACGTATCCTTGCTCAATAAAAGTGTTACTTTTTCATTCAAAAAATATCTTAATGACCCCAAACTTCTGAACAGTACTGTATTCTTCATTTCACGTGATTGTTGGTCACATCTGGTCAGATCTGAGCAGTTTTCAGTCACAGAAAGAGAGCAGAGCTCACGCTATTCTATTAAAAACCTGATATGAAATAAACCAGACGGGAACTAAGTTCAACACTTTGAGACTCTCATGATTAATTGTTACAAATAACAGAACTAGATTTAGCTTTGTAGAAACCATTTTCCATTACAGTAAAGTGCTATCTATCTATCTATCTATCTATCTATCTATCTATCTATCTATCTATCTATCTATCTATCTATCTATCTATCTATCTATCTATCTATCTATCTATCTATCCATCCATCCATCCATCCATCATCTATCCATCCATCCATCCATCCATTCATCCATCCATTCATCCATCCATCCATCCATCTATCTATCTATCTATCTATCTATCTATCTATCTATCTATCTATCTATCTATCTATCTATCTATCTATCTATCATTCCATCCATCCATCATCTATCTATCTATCTATCTATTATTCCATCTATCTATCTATCATTCCATCCATCTATCCATCATCTATCTATCTATCTATCTATCTATCTATCTATCTATCTATCTATCTATCTATCTATCTATCTATCTATCTATCTATCCATCCATCCATCCATCCATCCATCGGTCCATCCATCCATCATCCATCCATCCATCCATACATACATCCATCCATACATCTATTTATCACTTCATTATAAGGAATGAATGTCATTTTCCGCCCATTATAAACACATTTCTTATTATTCGATCACCAAAATCCCATTTTCCCCATCACAAACCGGCTTTACTTCCTATTTCAGTCCTTCCTTAAACCACAGTACATCAAAATCTCTCCATCCGTCCTCACTTGTGGCTCTGAGCGATCCACGAGAGACAGAACTTCACAGCATCTGAAACACTTTCGTTCTGCAAACAATGCTAATCTTCCATTAGTCAATTAAACCATTAGCCTCTCATTTGCTCTGAGAGCAGTAAAGAAGTAAATAATATGTTAACAATAACAAGACAAAAGGCACTCAAATCACAAACACAGGCTCATTAACCAGAGTTAGATGTTCCATAAGCAGGATATCGTCAACAAATTGCTAATAAGTAGATTCTCTCTTGGCCACCAAATCTGTTTCAACAATAGATCGCTACTATATTAGCAACAATATGAATCTTCATAGAAAGCTCTTCAGCAAAGGTGATTTCTCTGATGCATGCACTAGTGTCCAATTGTGTTGTGTTCCAGATATATAGTGTTGTTAGTGTCCAAGAACCCAATAATGATTTCAGAACCTTCAGCACCTAAAATAGGAGTTAATAATCATATTCCTGAAATTGCACAGGCCTATATTAGGCTCATACACAGTTGAATTGCATCGCAAGGAACTTACCAGAAGCTCTCCGTACAAATCTGTTGATAACCGGAGCTGAAAGGAAAGATAGAAAAAGGATTGATAAATAAAATGACTTGTGGTGCATTACAATAAAATCAAATGTTAATATAAAATATTACATTCAAGATGCCACAGTAATGGCCTATAGATGGATCCGTCCACACCCAGGAAGCATCTTTCAGCTTGACCAAAGTCTAAATGTTTGTGCCTCATAATTGATAGTGATACTTCCCAATATGACACACATCATAATTTGCATGCATGCAAAAATAAAAATAGGCCTGTGTGCACTGTACACATCATGCCAAGTATTTAATGCACACAGGGCCTAGTATCACTTTTATGAATAATAACCAGAGCTTCCATCCGAAAAGCATGGAAATGAGCACATTCATATGATAAAACCAAGCCAATTAAGCCTGGTCTTTGTTCCAACCCCCTCTGCAGTGAGCTGACCCCTCATTTTTATCATCATCATCATCATCATCAAGGAGATGTGTGATCATGCATTAGCACTGAACAAAAGATCACTGATTCTGCCAGTTTGGACAATGTTGTGATGCATTAAATATGCAAAGGAAGGATGCCTGTATAAATGAGGATACAGCTGATGGTCCCAGTTGTCAGAATGTATTACCTACGAATTCTTCATCGTCATCATCATCATCATCCTCCTCTCCGTTTTCAGAGTCGATCTGCATGGCCTCCTCGATGAAGTTGACGGCTTTGCCCGCTCGCGAGGCTGAATTGTGTTCATTGCCGAACGCGCCGCCGCGGGTCTCGTTCTCCTTGAGACGCGTGAAGTATTGCAGCGCGAACTCCAGCAGATCCCCCGGCTGGTTCCTCAGGACCTCCACGGTAAAGCTCTGCAGAAGCTCCGTCAAGCCCTCGGGGATTTCTATACTCATTTCCTGACGGTGAAATGTGCGCAAAATTCGGCCCGGTCTTGCGCGTATACGTACAACAACAGTCGGTCGGTCCCGTTTCGCCGCGTCAGCTGAGAAGAATGACCCGCAAAACGCGTCAGAGGGAACGCGACGGATTTCTCGCTATTCCACCATCTGCGTGTGTTTCCCACCGTGTCCCGACCGTGTCCTCTAATTTGCGGGCGTAAAAATGGCTGGGATTTCAAGAGCTGGCATTTTTTCTCTCTCTCCTGCTGCTGGCTACAGGAAAGCCGCGCATGTGATGCGGGAAACCATGGCAACCAGCATCCCGGGATTTGCGCAGGAGGAACGCGGACGCGACGCGACGAACTAGAACGCAACGCGAGCTCTTAAAGGGATAGTTCGCTCCAAAAGAAATCACCCTCATGTTGCTCCAAACAACCTGTATGAGTTTCTTTCTCCTGTTGAACACAAAAGAAGATATTTTTGAAGAATGTTGGTAATCAAACAGTTGACTGTATCATAGTATTTGTTTTTCCTATTATGGAAGTCAATGGCTGCCCTGCCGTCACCTGTCGGATTAACATTCTTTAATCTTGTTTTGTGTTCAACGGAAGAAATAAATTCATACAGGTTTGGAACAACATTAGGGTGAGTAAATGATGACAGATTTTTTTGGGTGAACTATCCCTTTAAATTAGATTAGTAAATAAATAAGTTTTCACGCAAAAGTACCATGGTATTATGATGATTTTATTGGACAAGTACCATGGTATTACTATAGGATACTTGAAATCGCCTTGGAGTCTATATGTCAATAGTACAGGCCTATATGAATATGGAAATCATTCAGGACCATGGTAGGTAGGGGGGAGAGTAGTTATCACACCTTTTCTCATTAAAATAGCCTATTTATCATGATTTTTAAAGTTTTGACTAAAAAATGAAAACATTTAACATTTCCATTGAACACGTTGACTTATATAGGCTATATACATAAATCAGGAAATTGCCAAATGGAAAAGGTAATAAAATATCAAAGCCTCATTTTCGCCATTAGGAATAAAAAATAAAAATTACAATATACAGTATATATACTCTCCTGTGTGACAACTAGCCCCGGTGTCCTCTAATAGTCTATAGTATCAAAGTACCATCACTGTATTTTTATTTATTTATCTTAAACCATCTTCTGCATTGTCTTGAATCTGTAGCCTATAATATATAGTTTTGCACCTTTTTAGAGTGACGCTTTCTAATATAATTAAGTTAATGGATAAACAGACACCTCAGACAGAATTAGACTAAGTGGGTTGCTGGTTAATCCTGTTTTGACGAAAAATATGAGCTGATTATGTTGAGATTATTATTAGAGTTTGACCTTCTGGGAACAATTACATTGTTGTTATATAAAGGTACAAGGTCTATCTCTCTCTCTCTAAATCTATGTTTTGTTCCACATCTGTCATAATGTATCCAGCATTAGAGAGAACAGAGAAGAGGATATTAAAATAACTCGGAATGGAATAAACTGGACACTTTAATATCAATGATAGTCAGGGCACGAAAAAACGTACCAGTCCAGTCCTCTACATCAAACGTGTTCCTCTTTATACCGAATGTGAGGAGAAAATGTTAAGATAGATAAGTTGTTCTGGCTGGTTGCTACATTGAGCTAGAGTAAAAATGTATAAAATATTATCATATTGAAGTTTGTTAAACTCACACGACTCTGATGTTGCTGCATTTAAGTGCATTACCAAAGTGTGCAGCTTATATTTCCTTTCCGAGACAATGTTTTTATAGCTCAGATGATTTAATAGAGATCTAATTTTTCTCTTATTGAAGTATCAAATGTCTCCTGAATGTCTTGGGAGTCAATAGTTGACATACAGTAAGAGTATAGAGCTATAAAATGGATACGGATAGCAGCACGGATCATTTGATTTTCTCAAGAGGAGATACATGTGAGATTACTGGAGCTTTTTTTTAAGGAGATACAGAAAACTGAGCAATACTCTCACATCTACAGTAGTTGTGGAGGCGATTTGTATGTTTTTTTTTTTTGTAATTTTTTATAATTATTTTAATATTATTATAAAATGATTTTTTTAATACGTTAAGTATAAATACTACCATGATGTATACATTCTGTTAAATATGTAATTATTTTTATAAGGCTACATTAATAATGTCACAATGCAAAAAAATCTCAGATTTTACAACATTTTTAAAATTTATATATATATATGGGCTGTATAAGGAAGGATAGCCATATCATAACTAAAACTAAAACCATAACTTAAACATATTTTATTTCTGCTAGTTGCCTGGACAACATTTTAGTTTAAGTAAAAAAAATAAAAAAAAATCTTATAAATAAAAATGACAAAAATACTCAACAAAATTACTAAAACTTTAACTAAAATTGAAGTGAAAAACAGAAAATATAAAAATGATATCTAGCCTAATTCAAAATATTAAAAAAAATATTAAAAAAAATATTATATCACAAACATTATATAAAAGTCGACGAAACGCTATTGGCTATTTAAAAGGCACTTCAGTGTCTTTGATGTGTTTCCCTTTTGAAGTATTGAAGTATGAAGTATTGTCCTTGTCCATCACCTTTGAATCTCTTTTTCTTTCTTTCTTTCTTTTTTCTTTTTTTACACATTATCATGTATTAACTGTTGTTATTCTGAAGACAACGATAAATAAACAATGAAAAGTGCAAAGCAACCAAAGCGTGTTTTCTACCTTGTCTGACGCTGTCGCTGACGCCACGTTGCTAGGAAACAAGGCTTCCGTTACCAGCGTGCTTGGTTACAGCTGCTCAACCAATCGTATTTCAAGGTTAGTATGACTGACATGTCAAAGGGGCGGGTCAATGTGAAGGAGGCGGGGCTAGATAGAGGAAGACGCTCGAGCACATCAACCAAAACAAAAGCGATCCAACGAAATATTTCGCGATTAAACTGACCAGATGGTGAGTTAGTTAAAGTGGTTATAAACTTATTTATCTAATTTAAGAGCAGTTTAAACGTATCGTCGAAACGTGCAGCTGTGATTTAACCAGAGTTAACAGAAAGTTAGTTTTAATCAGTTTAGTGCCCTTGAAACGTGCTCTTGCAAAATGTCTTCAGTTCGAAACAAAAACTACATGATATTGCTACGTTGTTTTTGAACATGGTATTGAGGTAATAGTATGTTTTTGGTATTATGTTTTTTAAAAATACGTTACAACGAGGTTTTCAATCTTTTAGCGATTCAAATCATCTTGCCAAATTCTCTAAGGCACCTATATTGTCATGCACGAAGACCCCAATTTATATTAATTTAAATTATACACTATACCAGTTGAAGTATTATTTGGAAAATATTTACAATTTGCTAAGTTCCATTGTTTTTTTTCTGTACTCACGATAGTACTGTACTGAAATGTATTCTCTATTTATTTATTTAAATAAAATGTTGTATTGTTTACTTATCTAATCTAATATCATTTGAACCTAATTTTTATTTATTTATTGTAATACAATTGTTTAATTATTCTTTTTTATTTTTCAGATTAAGTTTGAAAACCCTTGCATTAGACTACAATAGTAGTACATAAATCGCAATGTACTACGGTGTTACCATCATTGGTTACATACCCTATTTCTCTGTATCCTCAGGTTTGCTGATGATGTCGGCCTTCCCATCCTCCTCCTCCAAGAGTCTGACCTCCACCCCGCTGAAATCCAGCGTCCCGCAGCGCAGCCGAAGCGTGGAGTCCACCGGAGACTCGACGTCCTCTCTGCTGTCACCCATCTATCACGACAGCTTTGAGCTTTCAGACGAGGAACCAGAGCCAGATCAGCCTCAGCGCGTTCACAACATCACCGTCACGTTAGCCGAAGATGTCTCTCCCTCCAGGTGAGCGCTTGCTGAGTTACACATCAAGGGAAAGATGTCCAAACCAGCACAGCAGTGGTCATGTATCATGTATAATCATCTATCATGTAAAATCAGACATGCTTTCAGGGATGAGGTGGACTCAACAGGCCTGGAAGACAGATCTTCCAGTGGGAACTTCAGACTGAGTGCCTGGGAGCAGTGGATTGTGGAGAAAGCCAAAGAGGAGCGTGTCAGAAAACAGCAGAAAGCTATGGAGGTACATGACAAAAAAACATTCTTTGTACTATTATGGGGATATTTTTATGTTAGTGCTACTGTTTTCAGCAGTGTTTTTTTTTTTTAGTAACATGGACATTTTTATTTTATATACACCACTGTTCAAAACTTTGTGTTTTGGAAGAAATGAATGCGCAAGGATGCATTAAATTGATCAAAAGTGAGAGTAAAGACATTTAAAATGTTACAAAACATTTCTATCTCAAATAAACACGGTTCTTTTGCACTTTCTATTTATCAAAGAATCCTAAAAAAAATGTTTCAATGATTTCTGAAGGATCATGTGACACTGAAGACACTGAAGTAATAATGCTGAAAATTCAGCTTTGATCTCAGGAATAAATTACATTTGACAATGTATTCACATCGAAATTTATGTATTCATAAAATGTATTCACTTTTTTAAAGCAATTCAACTTTTTTCATTTTCCTTTGAATTATTCGGTTTATGAATAGTCATAGTAGTGTATGATAATAACCCTGGTCCGACAAGCATTCATTAAGCTCTATATTTCAGGAGCTCACGCTGAAGGAAAAAGAGGAAGAGCAGAAGAAAAACCAGCAGATGAAGAAAGTCGTCTGCGATTGCAAAATTCAAGAGTGGCTGCGAATGAAACGAGAGCAGGTAACGTCTCTGTGAAACTCCAATCATTGAGACTTTATTGCTAGGATTCATTTGAGTTTGTGTCATTGCGTTTCATTGGGGACAGCTCTCCTCCTCATGCTTTCACTGTTTATGTCCTCAGGAAAAGAAAGAGAGAGAGTCCAAAGAGTTTCAGAAAAGCAAAGAACAGCTTCAAGAGGAGAAAAGACGTGCTGAGATTGAAGAGAAAGCCCAGGAGAAATATAAGGAGTGGATGCGGAAGAAGAGGCAAGAAGAAACAGAGAGAAAGCTAAAAGAGAAGGTGTGATTTATAGAAAACATTATTCCCATTGAACTTCATGAGGGTGTGTCAATGATGACAGAATGAACAATCTCTTTAAAAGGAAGAGGCAGCCAGAAGAGAAGCGGAAGAGAGGGAGCGCAAAGAAAAGGCGGAGGAAAGCTTTAAAGAATGGCTTGACGGTGTAAAAACGAAAGGAAAACTGAGCCGGCGATCATCAGCATCCTCAGCCGGTGAGTGAACTGCACTTCCACTTGTGGCATTTCAAAAGTTCGGACATGAAATATAGTCATCCAAAAATATGTAAAACTCTACATATCCAACATAAATATCCATACAAAGACCAGATTATTGATAACAAGTATTAAAGGATTAGTTCACTTTAAAAAAAACTTTTGCTGATAATTTACTCACCCCCATGTCATCCAAGATGTCCATGTCTTTCTTTCTTCAGTCGAAAAGAAATTAAGGTTTTTGATGAAAACATTCCAGGATTTTTCTCCATATAATGCACTTTGCTGGGCACCAAATGGTTCAAGGTCCAAAAGACAGTTTCAGTGCAAACTGCAAACTGTTCAAAGGGCTTTAAACGATTCCAGACGATGAATAAGGGTCTTATCAAGCGAAACGATCGCTCATTTAAAAAATAAATAACAAAGTTTAAGTTTTATAAGCTCAAATGCTCGCCTTGCTCTGTTCTGTGTGACTCTCCTGTTCGAACTCGTTCATCAAAATGAACGAATCTTTTTCCGAGTCAATTCGTTCATTTCGTTCGTTAAATGAACCAAATGACTCGAAAAAAGAGATTGTTCATTTTGATGAACGAGTTCGAACAGGAGAGTCACGAACGTGCATCACAGAACAGAGCAAGGCGAGCATTTGACATTATTAAACTTTGTTATTTATTTTTTAAATGACCGATCGTTTCGCTTGATAAGACCCTTATTCATCGTCTGGAATCGTTTAAAGCCCTTTGAACAGTTTGCAGTTTGCACTGAAACTGTCTTTTGGACCTTGAACCGTTTGGTGCCCAGCAAAGTGCATTATATGGAGAAAAATCCTGGAATGTTTTCATCAAAAACCTTAATTTCTTTTCGACTGAAGAAAGAAAGACATGGACATCTTGGATGACATGGGGGTGAGTAAATTATCAGCAAAAGTTTTTTTTAAAGTGAACTAATCCTTTAATGTTATCACTTTCAGGCAACTATAACAATGTGAACTATCCCGCTCCGAGCTTCGTCAACCCCATTCCCTGGAAACCCATCCACGTTCCTCAGGAAGACAGAACGCCCAGGAAAAGTTCAGCGCGTAAGAGAACGGCTAAAAGCCAGTCGAGCCGCCGTCTCACACACACACCTAAAGACACCATGGGTTTGGCTCGCAGGAGACGCTGACATCTGCTGGTCTCAGTCCAGTATTAACTCTTCTGAACACTTGCTGCGTTCTTGTCTAGCAAGTGTTTTCCGTCTTTAAAAGACTCGTCCACTTTTCATGTGATGGAATTATGAATTTGACTTGTATATTTTTGGTTGAATGTTAGCTAAATATGATTTTTTTTTTCTTGTCCAAATTAAAGATCTTTGGAAATACAGTAGTTATTTGTGTTAAATGGTTCTGTACAAACGTTTCAGCTTATCCATCTGTTTAAAGAGCTCTTTGTCATACACTAATGTTCAACGGTTTGGGGTCAGTAAGATTTTTAATGTTTTTGAAAGAGGTCTCTTCTGCTCACCAAGGCTGTATTAATTTGATCAAAAATACAGTCAAAACAGTAATATTGTGAAATATTATTAACATTTAAAATAACTGTTTTTTTATGTGAATATATAGTAAAGTGTAATTTATTCCTGTGATTTTCAGCATCAATAATCCAGTCTTCAGTGTCACATGATCCTTCAGAAATCATGCTGATTTGATGCTCAATAAACGTTTCTAATTGTGAATGTTAAAAATAGTTTTTCTTTGATGAATAGAAAGTTCAAAACAGCATTTATTTCAAATGGAAATATTTTGTAACAATATAAATGCCTTTATTCAATTGAATGCATCCTTGATTAATTAAAAAATATGAATGAATCTACATCTATTGTAAATGACAATTCCTTATACTTGTATACGTAGCACATTTTTATTATACTTATTAAAATGACTACGTAGAATATTTGTGCTTAAATGGAGTAGATATACTTAAAAAAATTAAGTGACCAATTATCACAAAAAAAAAACTTTGTGCAATTATGTAAAAAAAAGAAAATAAATCAACTGATTCCTTAATTTATTTAAATTTTTCATGATTTTTTTTTAATTCTTAAATATTTAAAATATGAGGAAATTAACTTTTTTTTATTTGATTTTTATTTTTGTTACAAAAACCATTAACCATTTAAAATGGAGATTTTACTAAAATGTTTGTTTTTAGTGTATAGAAATATACTAAAACCCAGCAAGTTTTCATTGGTATGGGGAAAGAAAATGCAACTTTTCCTTTAATACATGTACAAAATACAATGTAAAAGTCTATACATGTACACTTGATGATGTGCATGATTTTCCAGACAATCAGTGTTTGTCCTCATCATGGTAGACTGCCGTGGTGTGATTTCACAAAAGACTTTTTCTGCGTTGAACAGGAGTCGTCATTAACTGGCTTATCTGCATTTCTCGAGTCAGCTTGTGACCAGACACAAAGACCTCTGACCCCTGGCCCGGGCCGACAGCCAAACGCAGCCCTCGCACAGATGTGTGTATTGTCCAGCGCGCAGCGGTGCCTACGAGCTCTTTCAGCTAATGACGTGTGTGAGTGGGTGTGTGTGTGTAAGTGCATGTGTTCACAATACTGTAGATTTCATCCCTTCACATTCTCATAAACACACGTTACTGGACCAGAGATACTGTAAGTGCCACTAAATATTCTTTCTGTATTGAAACAAGTTGATTGGTCTATTGTAAGACTAACCTTTTGACTAATTGCTAGTTGGTCATCCTTGTACTTAAGACTGTTTATGCAACTGACCCACATGTATTTTGTTATGGATATGGCAGGCAATTCTCAAAACTATCACTAGCTGTGATAGTGTGCATTAGAGCAAGTGAGTTATGCGTTTATATCCTGTTCTGCTGAGCAAAGGTCACCTTTCAAGACAGCAGTGCTGCTTTGTATTTGTCTTGTTGCACTTTTTAAGACGCATATGTGTTCAGGTCAGTTTTTTACATGGGAATCAGGTTAAGAAATATTACAGGTTTTCTCGTATGTACAGCTTGAATTAATATGCATGTTTCTCTCCCAATAGATTGCAATATTTGCAAGCAAACAGCAGTTCCCAGAGATGCATTGGTGCAGGTGGGCAGGCGGCTGGACGTCTCACTTTCACACACAGGTACACAGGGGTGTGTCTGTTTGCATTTGAGTCAGTGTTTCAAAGAAGGCAAAGGACGTGGCAGAGAACAGGAGTTAATGTTGTGTGACTTTGAGGTCAAAGCTGGCTTGCTCGTTAACCTTGTTTTGGCAGCATGGAGATTTCTTAACATGTTATTTTCTGTGCTAGCTTAAAGAAAAGGCCTGCTTTAAAAAGATCTATGACAGACGTAGGTTAAAATTGCACTGAGCCTGTGACATTAGCACTCTGAATGAGTCGTTTCAGGGTCAGTGGGTCACAATCCGCAAGTATTTATTGCAGAAATGCAGTCCACAGGGCAAGAGGATGAAGATCGCTGTGACTTTCTGTTCAAGATCATCCTGATCGGCGACAGCAACGTGGGAAAGACTTGCGTGATCCACAGCTTCAAGTCTGGGGTGTTCAGTGACAACCAGCACAACACTATTGGAGTGGACTTCACCGTTCGCAGCATGGACATCGATGGGAAGAAAGTAAAGGTCTGTGCACTGATTCATGACTTAAAATTAAAAAGGTTTTTCCTTACATTCAATAAAGAAATCTTCTTATTAAGGCTGTATAGGTTGTATAGTAGCCTATATCATTTAACAAAATCATTAGGCGAGGCAAGGCAAGTTTATTAATATAGCACTTTTCATACACAATGGTAATTCAAAGTACTTTACATGGAAGAAATTAAAATAATCAAAAGAAATAAGAATAATTAAAACAGTTTAGAATAAAATAATAATAGTTTAACAAGGCTTAATAATAGTTCGTTTAACTATTTATATATATAGACAGAATCTTTCCATTCCACAAAAGGTTCTTTAGTGGCAAAAGCGTTCTTTAGATTACTAATAAAAACATGGTTCTTTTAAAGGGGCTATATGTAGAATTCAGAAACCCTTGTTATTAGTGACACCGGTGGCCGTTGAGTGAACTGCAGCCAGCAGCTTATAGCGCGCACTCATGCAAACGTAACGTACAAGAGACTGAATTTGATTCAATGCCACAATATATATTCACGGTGAAGTTCTTTTCGTTCATTGCGTAGAAGTAAAAAGAAGTTGGAAATACCTTTACACCGATGTACTGTCAACCGCCTTTCATGCTGCTGAGAGCGAGACTTAGGTTAATAATATGTAAATATGTGCTGCGCACTTTTCTCTCAGTAACAAAATAAACACGACTATAGAAGCTTTTTTCCGCCACAGAATAAAACTTTTTAAAAGACTTAATTTCTCAGAATTGCATATGAAGTCACAATTGCGTTGTTATAAAGTCGTAAACCTACAATTGTGAGAAATGAACAATTCTAAACGCAACTCTGACTATTTTCTCGCAATTGCGAGTTTATATCTCACGATTCTGACTCCATATCTCACAATTCTGAGATAAAAAGTCGCAATTATCTTTTAAAATGTGTCATAGAACAGAAGTGAGGCTCTTGGGAGCACGTCAACATCACGTCCTTTTGATTTTCCCGGCAAAAACGTCCCGATTCCTTCGCATAAATATCAGTCTACAGGCTTTCATACGCAACCCAGACAGCAAGATAGTGTCGGCCCAGATCCGGCCCACATCCGGTACACCAGATGTGGGCCGGATCTGTTGCTGTCTGGGAACGTAGGAAGGCGGAGAAGGTCTTGTTTTTTATTTTATTTTCAAGCGGTTCACACAATGGCAATAAAATGTGATTAATACATGAAAATTCTTACATATAGCCTGGGGCGGTTTTAGGATTTGATCTTCAGGGGGGCTTAGCCCTCAGTGAGAATGTGAGAAGTGATGTAAATTGGCACCACTACTATATAGTTAGTCAAAAAATACCATACCAGAACTTAAATTGTTCAGAATGGTTCTTCTATGACATCACTTTTTTATGGTTGTGCATGTCTAGGAGAGGCACTGATAAGCCAATTGTGATTGTGTCTGTCTGGAGTTCAGATGCAGGTCTGGGACACGGCGGGACAGGAGCGTTTCCGCACCATCACACAGAGTTACTACCGAAGCGCCCACGGTGCCATGATCGCGTACGACCTGACCCGGCGACCCACCTTTGAGTCTCTGCCGCACTGGATACAAGGAGTGGAGCAGTACGGAGCCGCCAACGTCGTCTTCGTTCTGATAGGTCAGAACATGGATTCCCAAACTTTTTTTTATCAACCAAAACCCCCATATTTACTTGAGTACCCCCTGAGGTTTTAGAATCAATATCTCAATAATTTGACAACACATTTGCATGGTCACGGTTATCTGATGTTGGTTAAAGTCGACATGTTGGTTATCCCTCATCCTTCCCTCGGGTCATTTTGACCCGGAATTTATTTTTAGAAAATTCTTTAAAAATTTAGTGTTCATCGAGTGTTCACCCCATGACTTTTGTCACGCTTGAACCACGAATACACACATTTTTTTTAATGGGCTCGAGGAGTTTTGTGGTTGAAATTTAAAAAAGTAACAAATCCTTGCCTTGCGGGTCAAAATGACCCCCATAGGAATGAATGGAATGCGCGGAATGCTTGATTACACATAGAAAAACCTAAAAGGCTCAAAATTCTAACTAAAAATGCTAAAACTTTACGAAAAAAATATTTTATAGTGTCATCATGTGTATCTGAATGCATACTAAAGGAAAAACTGACTTTAGGACCCAGCGGAACAGCTAATTTGCTATATCATGTTATATTATATATTTATTAGTATATTATATATTAGTGTATTATTTTTTTTCCACAAGAGGTTGGCAAAGACACCCAATGTAAGATATTTTGAGCTGAATTAAAAGGTTTAGGCATGAAATTGTGAGTTATTTTGAATGAGTTGAAAGAATGTGAGGAATGTGCTTCTAAATGACTATTTATTTATTATTTATTGATTCAATCTAGTAATTTAAAGGTAAATAAAAATAAAAAAGATAAAAAAAATATCAAAAAAAATTGCATTCAAAAAAGAAAAAATATTGTGACATTATTGTATTGTATATCCGAGTGAAACGGCTTCTCGCACAAGAACAAATGTAGGGCGGGGCTTGATTTTGTCCACTGGGAACTGATTGGATGGTTGTGGTTTGCGATCTCATGTGAGTGACAGGTTGCCCCGCCCTCACGCCAGTGAAGGGAGGGGAAGTTATCCTGATTAAAGATTACGAGGCACACGAATTAAAGACAATTTCAGCTTGAGACATTGATTTAACAGCAAATAAACTAGATATTCATGATGTGTTTTCCGTCCTGCAGGAAATAAGTGTGACCTGGAGGCGCAGCGGCAGGTGCTGTTTGAGGACGCGTGCACGCTGGCGGAGCGGACCGGGGCGCTGGCCGCACTCGAGACCTCCGCAAAACAGTATCGTAACATCGAGGAAGCCTTCGAACTGATGGCCCGCGAACTCATAGTACGACACGGAGGAACAGTCCATCAGGACAACCAATCAGATTTACCCACAGTTTTCTTGCACATGGATTCTCATTCAATAGATGGAGAACATAAGAAGAGGTCATGTGACTGCTGACTTTATTAGGTGGACTAAGATGATAAATACAGTGGGATATGACAAAAATAAATCAGACATCTCAGAAAATGTAGTTGCATTTAATGAACGAACTCTGTAAACTTACACAAGTATGATATTATGTTTTTCTTGTTCTGTGACATTTATTTTGCAGTAGGTTGTGTACAGTACAATAAAATGCAAAAACATTAAAAACAGTGAGTCAGTCAGTAAATGCATTCTTTGTTCTTTCTGAACACAAAACATTATATTTAAAGGGCTCAATATTAATTGAGGGATTTGTGTGTTAAATTATTTAAACCCAACCATTAACAATATGCGGCTTGATACCGCACACTGACTGACTGTACAGTTTAAAAATAGCTAGACAGAACATTTAAAAAAAATGCAAAACATTTAAATGATCTTGTACATAAAACAGCTGGAGAGTTCTGTGTGAACGGCTCTTAAGAGGTACAGTGTTACAGCAAACCAAAGTGTTCACATTTAAACAGGCGTACGTGTACTTTAAGGATATTTGAGAGAACACAAACTATTTACAACCTATTGGAGGGAAAAAATGAACTTCCTCCTTTCAATGGCATTGTGTTGTTGTTTTCATTAACTAGTATGGCTTCACTAACAGCCTTTCCTGGCTGCAAGCGTTTAACCCTGTGCTTGTGAAAGTACTAAAAATAAAGGTTCACACCGATGCCATAGAAAGACATTTTTGGTTCCCCAAAAAACCTTTCAGTGAACATTCTAAAAAGAACCATTTTTTCTTAGTGTGAAGAACATTTGGATAATCTATAGAATCTTTTGAGGAATGGAAAGATTCCATGGATGTTACATGTTCTTCATGGAACCATCAATGCCAATAAAGAACCTTCATTTTTAAGTGTAGCATTCTGAATCTCCTTCAACACACAGTTTGAGTTCGTGACAAACTTGAAGATGCGTCCTTTCCCAAATAGTGCACTTGACTCGTGTCTAGATGTAAAGCTCATTCAAACTCTTACCTCAGTCTTGTGTGAATAGCTGCATTTAATTCAAATTACACCAACCTCGTGCGGTCACATTTACAGTTTTTCTGCGAATTTTTGTGGGCGAAATCCAATATGAACATACATGATTAGGAATTTTACGTGAAGGCGAAAGATTTCCCCATGCAGATTTTGCAACAAGTTCAAACTGGTCCCACAGATTCTCCGCGTTGACCAACAGAAAGCTGCTTGGTTTACAACTGTAAATGTGACCGCAACTTAAGAAAACAGTTTATGAAATAAGAAATAAGTTGCATTGTAAGATGTAAAGTAACATTGTGACATATAAAGTCTCAAGTCGCTATTATGAGCAAAAGTGCAAAAAGAGCAAAGTGGCAATTACCATTTTTTACTCTAAAGTAGAAAAGGCCTTTAGTTTATGCAGTTCCATAAAAAGTACATTTTTATGTTTAATTGAGTTCTGTTAAAAATAACAAACTGAGCAGTGCTTCAAACATCGCTACACAATTGCCACACCTTTACAATTACCTTGTTTATGTTATAATGGGCTTCCATCCCAGACAGCAACATAGTGTCGGCCCAGATCCGGCCCACATCTGGTACATGTGGATTCCACACGTTCCAGATGTGGGCCGGATCTGGGCCGACACTATGTTGCTGTCTTGCATATTTGTTCAAAAGCAAAATATGATTTAAATGGAAGGAAAAGGCACAAAAAAATGACATGCACAAGTATTTAACAAAGAAAACTCATAGCCATCGGGCGAAATAAAATGTCTCAAATAGCATGTTAAAATTTTTAAAAATCACAACAGACAATTAAAAAAAATAATAATAAGGCGGAAATAACACTTCCTGTGTAGACAGCTCCATTGATTCTAAAAGGACTGATTCTGTTCTGATGTGTAGATATGGCATAATAGATGGCGGCTTACTGCAGTGGCCAACCCTCCAGCTGGAAGACCAACTCCACTGCATCCCGGACGTCATGGACGATGAAGGACGGCTGAGTCAGGCTGGGGTCGAAGCGGAAGTCCCGGTGACCGTGGAAAATCCGCTGCTCCGTGACCGTCTGCTCGGGGTCGGAGGGCAAGTCCTGTTGGTCTCGGTTGTAGACGCCCGTGCAGACCAGGATTGAGCTGCAGCCTTCAGGAAGACGGTGCTCGAACGAGCCTCCCACCATCACCTGTCCGGAGCATTTGGCATCGTCGGACGCTTCACACGCCAGGTCTCCGGTCACCTGGCCGGCCGAGCCACCCTGCGCCTGCGCCTGGGACCGGCTGCGATGCATCGCTTTGAGGTAGCGGTTGTACAGGTTCGCACCGTAAATATCAGCCATGGGGTTGTCACTATGAGAGAGACACATGTGCATCAAACATATAGACCAAGAAAATAAGATGTGTGCCAGAGTCTTAAAGTGACAGCAGCCTAATAAACCCGCTGCTGTCCGTGTCATTAATGTTAATCAAAGAAAATCACTCACTGCTCTTGACTGAATCACTTCTGCAGCTTTAATAAGGATTCATTTATTCAATTTATAATGTGTGTTACGGCAATTGGTGTGATTCACTTGCATTTGTGACTAAAAATAGATGTGTGTGAAGTGTAAAATGTAGTTTGGAGCATGTGTGCAAATAAAAGTCCCCACAGGTCCTTTAAATGTCTACAAAAATTCAGTTTTATGAAATGTAAGGTCATAAATAACTTAAATGGTAAAACAAATCTCTTGGTCATTTTAAGAGGTCTTAAATTTGGGGATGGAAAACAATGTTAACTTTATAGTGTTTATATTGTAATATGTTGATAATTGATAATAATAATTCTTGCATTATGCATACATTTTATGTGTATATATATATATACATATATACACACACACACATTCAGTTAATATTTTTTAATATTTATATAATTATTAAATACAGCTTGAAGCAGAAATATAAAAAAAAAACAGTGTATTTTTTGTATTATATAAAATTAAATAATTTTGCTTATAAATATCTCCTTGTAGACATTTATTAAGGAAAAATGATTATAGCAAATATTGGATAGCACCACTAATGTTTTTACTGTGCTACATGTATTCCTTGTGAAATAGTAAGTGCCACACCCTGTTCAGACCGAGCGTCAGTTCAAGGTCAATGAAATTTGACCATTCAATACTCTAAAGAAATTGCTCTTGCATATTAATGTGGTCCAAACTTTACCCAATGGCGTAAAGTCTCTCGACCGGCCGGGTCCAGCCCAGATTCTCGGCCTGTTGTCTAATGAGCAGTTCGGCGTAGTTGTAAGTCACAACGCTGGGCTTCCCGATCAGAGCCTCGTACTTCAGCTCACAGCCTGTTATCTTCTTGTAGATGCTCTCCAGGCACACGAGGAACATGCCGTGACCGAATCTAGCAACAAATGAACAGCAATCCTTGTTAGTTCAGTATTTAACTAACAGCCACTAGAAAAAAAATCCGGTTACATGATCGTTGTTAAAGTCAACATAAAATGGCATTTGCAACCCATTTTTTACTTCAGTATTCTGTTGAATTTCTGGATATTCAGGATATAATATTCAATAAAAAGGGATTTTATCAATCAAAAATTGCTGTGATGGTGTAAAGTGGGCTGCATTGCCTACAACGCTATTATGGCGACTGGTTAACATTCCCAAAGCCATCATGATAAAATCAGTCAAAAAGGAAAGTTGTTTCAGACTTAGAGCGAGACAGATATATATAATAACATTCACTGATGAATCAAGTCGGATGAGACCTGAAGCATGTGTTTAACTATGTTGATTCTACGAAATATATACATTGATATATACAAAATATATTTAAGGTTGGGAATATTTTTTATATATTTTTTAAAGAGGTCTCTCCTGCTCACCAAGGCTGCATTTATTTGATCAAAAACACAGTAAAAACAGTAAAATTGTGAAATATTATTACAATTTAAAATAACTGTTTTCTATTTGAATATATAGTAAAGTGTAATTTATTCCTGTGATCATAGCTGCATTTTCAGCATCATTACTCCAGTCTTCAGTGTCACATGATCCTTCAGAAATCACTCTAATATGATGATCTGACGCTCAAGAACCATTTCTGATTATTATCAATGTTGAAAAAAAGTTGTGCTGCTGCATATTTTTGATGACATTTTTTTTCCAGGATTCTTTGAAGAATAGAAAGTTCAAAAGAACAGAATCAGAATTAATTTGAAATAGAAATCTTTTGTGACATTATTAATGTATTTACTGTCACTTTTGATCCTTATAATGCATCCTTACTGAATAAAATCTTCCTGACACTAACCGAGGGTTTTTGGCTTCGGCCATCCACAGCAGATCCATGTTGCAGGCCAGCACAGGGATGTGTGGGTAATGCAGTGATGTCACCGTGTTTCCTGGCCTCCCATTGGTCAACAGCACATCAACAATCAGCTGTAAGTTCGTCTCCCACCTGATAGGCTCACCGAACAGGATGACAGCTTTAAAGTGACAGTGAAAACAGATGTGAGCGGACACAGATCTCAGCCAGAACAGAAAGTGAAACGGGTGGAATGAAACTTACCGTCTATTGGTGGCAAATCTTTAGATGGGGGAATCTTAGGAATATTAAATAAGTCAATGCTCAATGCTTAGGATTAGGAATCTGTTAAATTAGTTGTAATGACACTTTCCTTACAAACACAGCTAATAACAAATGCTAAATTCTCCTGATTTTTACATATTCAGATATTATTGTTTCTACTCACAATGTCTTTGGGTCTGCGATGGTGATCCACCATGTCCTGGAGAGGAAACGCCTCCCTTAGCATGTCAATGGTCACAACGTTCTTGAAACCTACACTGGAGTTTATTTGATCAAGGACAAATTATAGTGTATACTACGGGGCTGTTAAATGCTTGATTTTACACTAGCGAGGTAATAACAGCGCTGTTCTTGAAGCAGTTAAACTTACTCTATTAGTAGAGACGCTGCTGCCGAACACTGTTGAGAGACGCACAGACGGAGGTAATTAATACACGCTTGATAACTCTCTCTCTCTCTCTCCCTCTCTCTCTAATAACTGCACTCGACTGCTATCAGTGGCTTAAGTCTCTATTACTAGCTCTAAATTTTAGGGCTGTGAAACGATTAATCGCATCCAAAATAAAAGTTTGTGTTTACATAATATATGTGTGTACTGTGTATAATTATTTTTTATATATAAATACACACACACGCATGTATATATTTAAGATAAATGTGTTATTTATATATAAAATTTTTTTTTTATATATATATATATATATATATATATATAATATAAATTATATAAACATACACTCACCTAAAGGATTATTAGGAACACCTGTTCAATTTCTCATTAATGCAATTATCTAATCAACCAATCACATGGCAGTTGCTTCAATGCATTTAGGAGTGTGGTCCTGGTCAAGACAATCTCCTGAACTCCAAACTGAATGTCAGAATGGGAAAGAAAGGTGATTTAAGCAATTTTGAGCGTGGCATGGTTGTTGGTGCCAGAAGGGCCGGTCTGAGTATTTCACAATCTGCTCAGTTACTGGGATTTTCACACACAACCATTTCTAGGGTTTACAAAGAATGGTGTGAAAAGGGAAAAACATCCAGTATGCGGCAGTCCTGTGGGCGAAAATGCCTTGTTGATGCTAGAGGTCAGAGGAGAATGGGCCGACTGATTCAAGCTGATAGAAGAGCAACTTTGACTGAAATAACCACTCGTTACAACCGAGGTATGCAGCAAAGCATTTGTGAAGCCACAACACGCACAACCTTGAGGCGGATGGGCTACAACAGCAGAAGACTCCACCGGGCACCACTCATCTCCACTACAAATAGGAAAAAGAGGCTACAATTTGCAAGAGCTCACCAAAATTGGACAGTTGAAGACTGGAAAAATGTTGCCTGGTCTGATGAGTCTCGATTTCTGTTGAGACATTCAGATGTTAGAGTCAGAATTTGGCGTAAACAGAATGAGAACATGGATCCATCATGCCTTGTTACCACTGTGCAGGCTGGTGGTGGTGGTGTAATGGTGTGGGGGATGTTTTCTTGGCACACTTTAGGCCCGTTAGTGCCAATTGGGCATCGTTTAAATGCCACGGCCTACCTGAGCATTGTTTCTGACCATGTCCATCCCTTTATGGCCACCATGTACCCATCCTCTGATGGCTACTTCCAGCAGGAGAATGTACCATGTCACAAAGCTCGAATCATTTCAAATTGGTTTCTTGAACATGACAATGAGTTCACTGTACTAAAATGGCCCCCACAGTCACCAGATCTCAACCCAATAGAGCATCTTTGGGATGTGGTGGAACGGGAGCTTCGTGGCCTGGATGTGCATCCCACAAATCTCCATCAACTGCAAGATGCTATCCTATCAATATGGGCCAACATTTCTAAAGAATGCTTTCAGCACCTTGTTGAATCAATGTCACGTAGAATTAAGGCAGTTCTGAAGGCGAAAGGGGGTCAAACACAGTATTAGTATGGTGTTCCTAATAATCCTTTAGGTGAGTGTATATATATATATATTTATAAAACGGTTAGTTCCAATCCTTGATTCTGATTGGTCAATAGCTGTGCTTTATTCACGATAAAACACGGCTATGACCGCTTCACCCAACGGTTCTATGTATCACTACACAACACCCCTAGCAACCACTCTTAGCAACTTAAACAGATGTTTCATCTCATTGATATTGTTCATTTAAAGCTAGAGCAGAGCATTGTGAGAGATCGAGTAAGCGAGTGTACCTGCATTTACAGTAGACGTAGCATTTTCCTTCAGGTCAGTCCTATATTCATAATAAAAAAATGCGTTTGAATGTCCGCTGCATATTTTGTCCTTTTAACAGTCATGGGGTTTTCCGTGCATAACGTTAGTCATCTGTCAGTTGCGTCTGTCTTCTCCGTGATCACAAGTTCGAGTCCTTTCAAAAGCCTTCTCTACAGACTCACTCACTCACTCACTCATAAAGACAGTCTTTGCCGCCATCTATTGGCGAAATAATATATGTAACTTCTGTTGCTGTTCACGTTCCGGGACTATTTTTTCCAGCGGAAGGCAGGCTTTTAGTGATTTTACTTCATGAAAGTTGCATAGATACATATTTTTCGGCTTTAATATTTTTATTGTGTGGCAACCGTTTTATAAAAGCAATAAGGTACTCGAGGCAAGTGCTGTATCGTGAATAAGTAACGGCTGAAGGGGTTGCAGGCACTCCGCTTCGCGTCGTGCCTAACAACGCCCTCCAGCCGTTACTTATTCACGATACAGCACAGCCTCTCGTACCTTATTGCTTACATATATATATATATATATATATATATATATATATATATATATATATATATATGTGTATGTATTAGATTATTTGTATAATAATAATATTTATAACTATTTTATAATTATAGTCATTTATATCAAGGTAAAGGATACTTGTGTGCAACTTCCACCACAGGTCCCTGTCCGGACACCAGCACGCACAGGTCATGGAACTGAGTGAAAACCCTCAGAGGACTGTGGGACAGCACCACCTGGTCCGGTGACACCTGTTTGGAGAAATCAAACCGCCCTGTCTTACTCTCAGACACTGTAAACAAATCAAATGTTGTGTTTAAACTATCGACAGTGCAAATGGAGCAGCCTGGAAGGATTCAATATTTGTGGTCAGGTGTCTCACCTCAACCTCCAGAAGGTGAGACAGCTGCTCGGCTTTGGTTTGCCGGAGAGAGTTCCCTGCGTTCGTCACAAACACCACAGGAACCTTGTATTTCCCATCGCCGTCCACCAGGTCCCTAAAACACTGTTTAGCTGCAGGGATGGGGGTCCGTCCACGTACCAGCACTCCATCAATGTCAAACAGAAGCCCAAACAAGCTGCGGTCCTGTTCACCCTCAAAACATACATAATTACATGTTTTGTTAGTACTCACTTAGCAGACACTTTTTATCAAGTCACCTTTATTTATATAGTGCTTTATACAAGACATGTTGTTTCAAAACATCTTTACAGTGATAAACCGGGAAAAAGTGATCAACTGTACACATAACACTCACTTTTCCCAGAGGAATCTAAGGTTAAAGGTCGTGATCAAAGTCACAATGGTGATAGTTTTCTCAGTTGGGGATTTGAACCTACAACCTTTAAGTTACAGATCAAATTGAGGCTCAAATTGAACCATGAAAGCCACACCATCCCCCAATAACAAGGTGTCTCATACCGTAGATTGTTTTCACATTTCCTGCAAAAGGAAAGTGAAACCTTGAGTACATCATCCACTTACATTTGCCCTGCTATTTAGGGGAAAACATCCCACAGTAAAGAAATCCAGGTGAAAGTTCATGTAGATCAATTGCAAAAGTTCCATTCACTTGCTGAATATTAATTACTGTCAAAATAACTTGTATACTGTGTATATATATATATATATATATATATATATGTTAACTAGTTGCTTATTAGAATATTACTGGGATATTGGCTGTTTATTAGTAGGCTCCTTATTATGCACATATCAATGCATTATTCTGCATGACCATATTCTACACATACCTTACTAACTATTAATAAGCAGTAATTAGAAGTTTTTAGGGGCAAAAGTCGTAGTTAATAGTTATTTAATGGTAAGAATTGTACCCTAAACTAAAGTGTGACCATATACCATAATTATTGGGCCGAAAATGCTGTCTAGATAGGCAGCTCACAGTTACGTGTTGAAATACAGCCCGACACTGGCCAGAAACTCATAACAAAACAACAACAACAACAAAAGCCTTTTTAACACATAACACCACTCGGTTTGTTGTGGTCAGGAGTGTTAGTTTGTTCATGGCTAAATTCTGAATACTAATAACAATAATACTGAGCATGAACTCACTGTGCTGTAGCGGCGCTGCGTCTGCGCAAAAGCAGCTGCATTCGTGACTTTCCTGCTCAGTTTCACTCCTATCCACCCGATCCTAAACATATTCAAGCGGGGAAACATATCTCCGAGGAAAAACACACGAAGAAACGAGACAACGTTTCTACTTTGACCTGAGCATGACTCTGCACTGCTGCTAACCACGAGCACACATGCTATCAGCAGCTGGCAAACATGTTTTTAGCTCTAAAGGCCACGTATAAGATGCAGACATCCCAAGTCTCCCGGAAGTTCCGGGAGTCTCCCGCATATTGCTAGCGTCTCCCTGATGCCCGCAAATTAGTTAAAATCTCCCGGAATCTAGAGCGAGATAGAACATACTGCGCGCAGAGCTTTGAAAAACTCATATTTAACGGGTCTGACTGCGCGCATAACATAGCCTACAAAGCTATAGGCTATGTTATGGCCTACAAAGCCCCCCCCCCCCCCCTTCCGGTTTGTAACCGGCGTGTTTTCAAAACGAGGAGTGCCAGTGAACGCTGTGAAGGCACACAGAAGGTAACTAAATCAAAAATGTACTTTATTTATTCATTTATTTTACCACGAGAATATGATTATAACAAAGGTTTAATAATGTGAGCATAGGTAAATATTAGAAATGGTAACAGTTAGCCAGCTAGTTGGACGATTAACAACCGTTATCTTTTATATTTTGATTTTATTGTACAACAGTAACGTTAACTTTACTTCACATCTGACAGGTTGATTAATAAATAAAGTGATCATTTAATTATATCGTTAATTTATCGGTCCAAATAAACCTGTATAACACTTTGTTTGTTCAAACTTCCCACCGCAAAGCGTCACTGTTTACATGGCAACCGTAAACGTGCAATACTGATCATAAGAGTTTTATTTAGCGAATATTTTATGAATCTTGATCTGTTGCATGTTGTTTTTGTTTACCTTAATTTTAGAGTATAGTTTGATCACCTACAGCTCATTATATTCAGGTGAAATTACCTTAAAATTAAATGTAAATAAAAAATGTAGCTTAATATTTTCCATTTTAATGTTATTTGAGCACACCACTTTATAGTCTTTTTTTTTTTTACATTATTTTAGGCCATAGTCACTGTGATGATGGATTCTCCTCCTACAAAAGAGCATAAAAGGTAAATATAATTTATATTAACACTGATTGAGAATGAGAACCTCACAAAAAAAACAAACATATTTTGCATGAAGATTTTTTCTTTTCTTTTTTATGACCATTAATACGTTTTAACAAGAAAGTTTTTTTACAAGTAATTACTATTTTCATTATTTTTTACAACCCCATCCCCCAATTTCTCATTATCATAATCAAATTAGCAATTTCCATTATTCTTGCTGATTATTCCCATCACATTCTCCTGTATAATGCCTTCATTTGTAATACAATGATTGAAATAAAGGCAGAAAAATTGAACCACCATGCACAATTTATAGATGTTTTGTTTGTTTTTTGGATTATGGTAATGAGACAATAGGTGCAAAATATGCTTGGAAAACATGGAAACAATATAAGACAATAAGAGAATATATATATATATATATATATATATATATATATATATTAGGGCTGTCAAATGATTAATCACGATTAATCACATCCAAAATAAAAGTTTTTTTTACATAATATATGTGGGTGCACTGTGTATAATTATTTTATATATATATAAATACACACACATGCATGTATATTTAAGAAAAAAATATTATTTATGTATAAAATATTTATATTTATATATAATATAAATTATATATAAATCTATATACAGTATATACATGAAAATATTTCTTAAATATATACAAGCATGTGTGTGTATTTATATAAAATAATTATACACAGTGCACCCACATATATTATGTAAAAAAAACTTTTATTTTGGATGTGATTAATCACGATTAATCATTTGACAGCCCTAATATATATATATATATAGAGAGAGAGAGATACCATTGTTGACCATATGCATGTATGAAGCATGTCTAAAATCCCAAACGACACATTTTGAGGTGCTGAAGCTGCTCTCCTCCTCTTCCTCTCTGTGTTTGGGTCAGTCAGCTCGAGTCTCCGCTGCCCTCCATCTCGGAGCGCCTGGCGTTCCTGCGGCCGTCCCGCGAGCTGCTGGAGTTCTACAGGCAGAAGGTGGCTCAGTTCGACGGAGAACATGAAGACCTGCTGCAGATGCTGGAGAAGTACAGGAGCACCGCAGAGGAGCAGGTCAGCCCTCTTCACCTGGATTCGCTTTCTCTTTCCTTCTTTCTTTTTTATGTATATTTTTATTGAGCAGAGCAGAGTTAGTTCACCCAAAAATGAAAATTATGTCATTAATGACTCTCCCTCATGTCGTCCCAAGCCCGTCAGACCTCCGTTCATCTTCAGAACACAGTTTAAGATATTTCAGATTTAGTCCGAGAGCTTTCTGTCCCTCCATTGTAAATGTATGTACGGTATACTGTCCTTGTCCAGAAAGAAAATAAAGACATCATCAAAGTAGTCCATGTGACATCAGTGGGTTAGTTAGAATGTGTTGAAGCATCGAAAATACATTTTGGTCCAAAAATAACAAAAACTACGACTTTATTCAGCATTGTATTCTCTTCCGGTTCTGTTGTGGATCCGCGTTCAGTGCCGCCAATGACGTAAGACGCTGCTGACGTGTGTGTGTGTGTGTGTGTGTGTGTGTATTCGGGTTCTGTTGTGGATCCGCGTTCAGTGACGCCGCTGACGTAAGACGCTGCTGACGTGTGTGTGTGTGTGTGTGTGTGTGTGTGTATTCTGGTTCTGTTGTGGATCCGCGTTCAGTGCCGCCGCTGACGTAAGACGCTGCTGACGTGTGTCTGGTGTGTGTGTGTGTGTGTATTCTGGTTCTGTTGTGGATCCGCGTTCAGTGCCGCCGCTGACGTAAGACGCTGCTGACGTGTGTCTGGTGTGTGTGTGTGTGTGTGTGTATTCGGGTTCTGTTGTGGATCCGCGTTCAGTGCCGCTGCTGACGTAAGACGCTGCTGACGTGTGTCTGGTGTGTGTGTGTGTGTGTGTGTGTATTCTGGTTCTGTTGTGGATCCGCGTTCAGTGACGCCGCTGACGTAAGACGCTGCTGACGTGTGTGTGTGTGTGTGTGTGTGTGTGTGTGTATTCTGGTTCTGTTGTGGATCCGCGTTCAGTGCCGCTGCTGACGTAAGACGCTGCTGACGTGTGTCTGGTGTGTGTGTGTGTGTGTGTGTGTGTGTGTATTCTGGTTCTGTTGTGGATCCGCGTTCAGTGCCGCCGCTGACGTAAGACGCTGCTGACGTGTGTCTGGTGTGTGTGTGTGTGTGTGTGTGTGTATTCTGGTTCTGTTGTGGATCCGCGTTCAGTGCCGCTGCTGACGTAAGACGCTGCTGACGTGTGTCTGGTGTGTGTGTGTGTGTGTGTGTGTATTCTGGTTCTGTTGTGGATCCGCGTTCAGTGCCGCCGCTGACGTAAGACGCTGCTGACGTGTGTCTGGTGTGTGTGTGTGTGTGTGTGTGTATTCTGGTTCTGTTGTGGATCCGCGTTCAGTGCCGCTGCTGACGTAAGACGCTGCTGACGTGTGTCTGGTGTGTGTGTGTGTGTGTGTGTGTGTATTCTGGTTCTGTTGTGGATCCGCGTTCAGTGCCGCTGCTGACGTAAGACGCTGCTGACGTGTGTCTGGTGCGCCCGTGTATTCGGGTTCAAATAAATATGGCTGGGCAAAAAAATGCAAGTCTTCCTCTGTGTGGAAATCCTTAGACATGTTTGTGAAGATTGTTTTGTTTCCAGCGTGCGTTTCCCTCAGACTGTAAACGAAGCTCGGGCGCACCAGACACACACACACACACACACACACACACACACACCAGACACACGTCAGCAGCGTCTTACGTCAGCAGCGGCACTGAGCGCGGATCCACAACAGAACCCGAATACACACACACACACACACACACACACACACACCAGACACACGTCAGCAGCGTCTTACGTCAGCGGCGGCACTGAACGCGGATCCACAACAGAACCCGAATACACACACACACACACGTCAGCAGCGTCTTACGTCATTGGCGGCACTGAACGCGGATCCACAACAGAACCGGAAGACAATACAATGCTGAATAAAGTCGTAGTTTTTGTTATTTTTGGACCAAAATGTATTTTCGATGCTTCAAAACACTCTAACTAACCCACTGATGTCACATGGACTACTTTGATGATGTCTTTATTTCCTTTCTGGACAAGGACAGTATACCGTACATACATTTACAATGGAGGGACAGAAAGCTCTCGGACTAAATCTAAAATATCTTAAACTGTGTTCTGAAGATGAACGGAGGTCTTACGGCTTGAAACGACATGAGGGAGAGTCATTAATGACATCATTTTAATTTTTGGGTGAACGAACCCTTTAAGTGACAAAATGTGCATGGCATATATGAAAAATATCACAACCTGCTGTTTTTCTTTTTTAACATCCATAGAAATAAATGAAGAAAGAATTATACAAATATACAGAACACTCTTAAACCTACCCATCCCTAATTATCACACACACACACAAAAAAGGAAAAAATAGGGGGGGAAAAATTCAAATCTCCAATGAAGGGACAGTCTCAACAAAGGAAAGGACAGGATTCCACATTTAACAGAGTCTCTGATGGGAGTGTTTAATTTTTTCCAGGTGTAGAAAAGACATTAAGTCCTTCAGCCAAGAAAAATGAGAAGGTTGGGCATGAGGATTTTCAATGTAACAATATTCGTCTTCTGGCTACCAATGAAGTAAAAGCAATAATATCAGCATGGCGCTTGTTGTACAACAGGTGTTACTCCAAAGATGACAATTATTGGGCAGGGTTTGGGGACATGTAACAAAAAAAGAAGACCAGAATGAATACAATTTAGGACGGGTATAAAATGTACGAGTATGATCTGCTGGGGATTGGATTATGTTCCTCCTCTCTCCGTCGGTGTGTGTGTGTGTGCATGTAACGCTGTGTGTTGTTGCGCAGCACAAGCTGCAGTGGGAGGTCCGTCAGCGCGAGGAGGAGATCCTGGAGCTCCAGAACGCTCTCAGTGACATGCAGGTGTACCTGTTCCAGGAGAGAGAGCAAGCGCTGCGACTGTACGCCGAGAACGACCGCCTCAAAATCAGGTCAGACGTCATTATAGATACGATAGCGCAAACATGATCACTGAGATGAGCCCGAGTCTGAAAGCTTTGTTTGCGGTCACAGAGAGCTGGAGGACCGGAAAAAGATCCAGCATCTTTTAGCGCTGGTGGGACCGGATCCAGGCGAGATCACGTACTTCCATCGAGAGCCTCCCAATAAGGTTCAAAAGAATACATAGCAACCTTACTTTGATGGCTATTGTATGGGCATCTGTGTATTAAGCTTTATTTTGTTTTATTTAGGTCACAATCCCTCAGAAGAAGATCCAGCTGAGATCACATGAGGAGTCAAAGCTGGCAAAACCAAGACCTGTGTATGCGAAAGGTTTGGCCATCACCTTTGCTTTTCTAAACGTTTAGCTGTAGAAGGTGTCGAGGGAAAATACTGATTCAGTTGTATGGGTGGATTGGTGTTATTTTGAGATTAAGGACTCATCTTGTCTATGTAAGAGGAGAACAGCTGCACTTTAACAGCATGTGTTGTTTTTCAAACCACAGGAAGCAAGAAATCGTCCAAAGAAGACGACAGCAGAAGTTCAGAGCAGTACAAGAGAGACAACCAGACGTTACTGCTGCAGGTGTGTGTGTGCAAAAGCTAGTTCATGCATTCTTATGCTGATATTTGTGTATGAAACTATTCCTGAATGTATTACTGCAACTATGTTCATCAGAAGTCCTACGACGTTATGGTATAATTAGTCAATAGTGAGGCTAAATAGATGTGTTTTCATCCTGAAATGCGAGGCAAATGTTGGATCACAATAATTAGGAACCAGAGTTTCCACAAATCCCTTCACTCGATTGGGATGTTCTTTTATTCTGGAAGGCAAGGGCAGTGACTGTAACATCAGGCGTATTTTGTAGTATTAATCACCTATTTATACCGATTTCATCAGGCTCTGAAAATTCTTTAAAAAAACCACAAAGAATGTCCTTCTCAGCTGCCATAGTTGCAACTCTTGCGTCATCAGAACAGTGTGTTCAACGCACCACCGTTTCCATTTAAAAAACATTTTGCAACTTTTTGTCTGGGTGGAACATTCAGAAGTCTCAGTTCTCAGTTTCCAGTTCTCAGAAGTCATTTATGGTGTTAAAGGGATAGTTCACCCCAAAATGAAAGTACCGGTAATTACTCACCCTCATGTTATTCAACCCCGTAAGACTTTCGTTCATCTTCGGAACACAAATTAAGATATTTTTGATTAAATCTGAGAGCTGGATCACTCCTCCATAGGCTTTCTAAGGGATTGAAACTGGCCAGCCCTGAAAAGTTATGAAAGACATTGTTAAAATAGTCCGAGTGACTACAGTGACTCAAACCTTAAGTTTATCAAGCGACGAGAATACTTTTTGTGCGCAAAAAATGAACAAAATAACGACTTTATTCACGTACGTCACACGCATCACACACATGACCAGCGTCGGCCAATAGTGAGCCTACGTGTGACGTACAACACAGAAGCGCTGCGCTGTTACACTACGTGAACTCACTCGAGGCCCACAGAGAAGGAAATGAATAGTTGAATAAAGTCGTTATTTTTGTTTGTTTTAAGTATTCTCTTCGCTTGATAAACTTAAGGTTGAGCCGCTGTAGTCACTCGGACTATTTTAACGATGTCTTTAATAACTTTTTTTGGGCTGGCCAGTTTCGATCCCTTAAGAAGCCTATGGAGGAGTGATCCAGCTCTCAGATTTAATCCAAAATATCTTAATTTGTGTTCCGAAGATGAACGAAAGTCTTACGGGGTTGAACAACATGAGGGCGTGTAATTACTGACAGAATTTTCATTTTGGGGTGAACTAACCCTTTAATGATGTGAAATGCTCAGTGTGCTCATGGATGCGGTTCCTCCATTGGTCCAGGTGGAGGCGCTGCAGGCTCAGATGGAGGAGCAGACGCGGCTGGCTAAAGAGCAGGTGGAGGCGCTGCTGGAGGACAGACGCATTCACCTGGAGGAGAGACAGGTCCAGCACCAGCGGGACCAGGAGAGAATCACGGCCCTCGCCGAAAAGTAAGTTCATCCCTCCTTCTGTTTCAACAAACCCTGAACCCGGAGCGTGACTCTCTCTCTCTCTCACCTGGCGTTCTCAGACTCCAGCGCACGCAGAATCTGCTGTACGAGAGCACGAGGGATTTCCTGCAGCTGAAGTTCTCGAGTCGAGCTCACGAGAAGAGCTGGATGGTGGAGAAGGACCGTCTTCTGCGAGAGCTGGACTCCTGTCAGGAGCGACTGCGCGAGGACCACAGTTTCCACCAGCAGCGTCCGTCAGCAGACCCGCTGGTCATCACACACACCCACGAGAGCAGCCACACACACCGGGACGAGATCAGGGTCAGAAAGACCATGTTTACTTTTTTTAGAAGACTCATTTATAACTAATTTATAAGAAAAATAGTGTATTATGAACACGTTATTTAAGAATTTAAAAAATCGTACTAAATGTAATAAAGCCCAAGAAAAAAGAAAATATTACTATTAATTAGACATATATATATATATATATATATATATATATATATATATATATATATATAACATTTTAAATTACATTTCATTTTTATAAATACTTTTTTATGTCGTATTTTTAATTTTGTACATCTAGCTTAACTAAGAAATGTGTGTGTGTGTGTATATATATATATATATATACATAAACTTGTTTGTTTTGTTTTAAAAACCCTGGTGTATAGAAATCACATTTTTGTTATTATTAATATATAATATTTATTTAATATCATATTTATATAATCTTTAGGTATATATATATAGTTGGCTTTAATTCATAATATCTTTGTGCTGGATAGACAAACTGGTTTACCACCGTATTCTCATTGATCTTTTGAAGTCTTTATCCAGCTCTCACAAGTGATTTTGTCTTTTTTTTTCCCAGCAGGCTTTGCAAGAGGAACTGAAACAGGCTCATAAACTGTCTGACATGTACCGAGATCAGTGTGTGAATCTGGAGACGGACCTGTCGCAGATCAGAGAAGAGGGCGACGTGGGCCGAGAGATCTTCAAAGTACGCAAACAAACTCTTAGTGCACCAGAAGAAAACAAAGACATGATTGCTCACCCTCCTTCATGTGTGCATGCAAATGTTTTTACTTCTGTGACACACAAGTGCATGTTTAGCAGAATGTCGAGTCATTAGAGCAGCCTAAACATCACACTAAATATCTCCTTTTATGTTCTGTTAAAAAAAGTAATATCTAGAGAGACATGAGGGTGAGACGCCTTTGACATTAAAACATTTTGATATTTTGTTGAAGAGTTGAGGTCGTTTGAATGTCAAACTAGCTTCTGAATTTTGAGTTTGTGTGTGTGTGTGTGTGTGTTCAGGAGCGCTCTGACAAGATGGCCAATCGCCTGCAGCTAATGACTCAACGTTACGAAGCTCTGGAGAAAAGACGGGTCATGGAGGTGGAGGGATTCAAGACCGATATCAAACACCTGCGGCAGAAAGTCAAAGATGTGGAGAAACATCTCTTTAAAGTCAGTCAGCGCTCTCATTGGTCTCTTCTACACTGTTTATACGCCTCTTCAATAACATCTGTGCAAACTGTGGCACGTTGACTTGTTTTCAAACAATGAATTGTCTGATATCATTATGAAATTGGCAGACAGATAGCTATTTGTTAGTCATTTATATTATCTTTAACTCTTTCCCCGCCAGCATGTTTGATCATTTTCAAACATGAAGTTTCGTGGCCCAGAACATGTTGTTGTATGAATATCTGAATACGCAATATATCAAAAGAAAGACCAGACCCTCTGCTTTTAAACAAAAAGCCTGTTTTATTCTAGCTTCATGCATCTATTCTAGGTTTTTTTTTTTTTTTTTTTAGTTTCATAAAAAAGCAAAATTGAGCAAATAGCTGAGAAAATGTCATTTTTGTCAAAGATTACATCTGGATGGGATTCAGAACGATGATCAAAACACAGATGGAGTAGATCGAGTCCATCAACACCCCCAAAGCCTCAGTCCTGTAGCTCGTCCTGGGTCGACGTTTTATTCAGTAACATTAGACCGTTTTGATTAATTATATGCGGTTTAATGTTGATGATCGCGTTATTTTACATATGCATCTGCTTACATAAGCAATAGCTTGTTTCCAGTGTTGTGTGTTACGCGTTACAGTAACGTAACTACTTTTTCGGGTAAAAAGTAGTGTAACGCGCTACTACTGAAAATTTGGGAACGAAACGTAGTTCCTTTTTCAATTCGGCGCAACGTTACTTTCCTGTCCCTGGGATTTGACAGCGATCTCCGTCATTTGATAGATTTGACAGCGATCGCCATCTCCGTAGTGAACGCCCCAGAGAGAAATGCACAATGGATTACATAATCAGAGAGTAGCCTATTTATTTTCGTTTTGAATTGTTTCGTTTAAAGACATTTCAAGCTTAAATTCTATACATTGAGTTTCGGTTAATTTATGATGAGATGCTCCAGTTCACGTGCAATGCAAGTGACCACGCCGGCGCTTCCATGATTATATTGTCTCCTATATTTGCTTCTTACTTGCAGGCATTTGGTTGATAAAAAATAGATTAAAATTAAGATACAATTTATACAAAACGAAATTCGCTTTAAAGAAAGGCTTTCTTCAAAACAAAACTTAATGAAGTGGTCAAAATCATGTCTGGCCATGTCTCCCGAGATATTGCGCATCCATCTTACTCGCGCTGTTCACTTTTCATAATCAGCATAGATGGAAAAATAACATTATAATATTTTAACAAATATGAAACTAAATGTGCTTATTTAATGGCTACAACACGTAGGCTATAGTAGGCCTACAGACTCTCTATTTGTATATTGGTGCACATTCATTTAATTCTGAATTTTGCACACATAAGTTGAAAGGCATTTGTTTACGTGCATAGTAAAACATATCTGCAACATTTATCAAGTTCACGGATAATTGTGCGTGCATTTATTAATCATTATGATACTAAAATCATAATAAAGTAGGCTATACTATGTACAAAAAATCAGATGAGCCCAGAATATGAACGCAACGTGTTTACTTGCACGTTATGCATTTTCCTCCCATAGAAAGCCATTATAAGAACGCTTAATTTGGCTTAATAGAGATTAGAATGTCCCCTTATTATGTCTAAATAACAAGATAAGTTTTCTTTTTTTTTCTTCACCATGCGGTTCAGGACTTCCATAGAATACAGCCTGAATATAATTACTTCCAGAAATGATTTTTGGGGGTGCCAACGGGGTGCTTTGGTCTTTCTTGGGGGCTTTCTTTCTAGCCCCTCCCTAGCGCCGCCCATGCATATGCCTATTCATTAACGGGCATTTCTTCATAAATATTAAAATTTTTGATAAATGCATTATGCATTTATGGCATTATATATGGCATTATGCATAGTAGAGCTTTATGTAGGCCTACACATTTAGGAACAGATATTGGGTTCTGCCCGAAGTCAAGCAACATAAAAGTAACCTAAAAGTACCGAGTAATGTAAAAAGTTACTTTCTATATGGGGTAACTAAGTAAAGTAACGGATTACTTTTTTAAAGAAGTAACGAGTAACGAGTTACACTACTTTTTAAAAGTAACTTCCCCAACACTGCTTGTTTCTGCTTCTTCTTCGACTGTTTTTTGATCCGGAGATTCAGCACTCTTTCAGAAGATGTGTAATAGCGCCCCCTACTGTATAACAGTGAAAACACAGAAAGCCGGAAATTTCCATCAATGGCAGGGAAAGAGTTAAAAGTGCAAATCTATTTAAAATGATGGAGATAATAATGATTAATGACTGTCTCTTTCTCTAGTTGACGCTCAACGTGGGCCCTAATCAAGACCTGGCGATTCTCCACGAAGTGCGTCAGACCAACAACCGCACGGTAAAGGTCCAGGATGAGCTGAAGAACCTGAAGGCTAAAATATACAGACTGGAGAACGACCTGAGATTCTGCTGAAGACTCGTCATGTGGATTGATATAGGCATTTGCATATGGAAATATGAACTCTATCCGCTCTGGATCATATTGTAGGTCTGGTCTCACATTATGTTGTTCACACTGTTTTACCAATGATTTGGAGTATGAGGAACTCCTGAGTCTTAAGACTGGATGAATGATTCAGAAGAAAGTCGGACGTCCTAGAACCGGATGTGTGTTTATTTGTACTGTTGCATTTTCTATATTAGATAAATAAAGGTTGATTTTTTTTTTGTATTCAATATGAAAGTGATCACTATTTTTGACTGGTCTGAGACAATGACGAACAACACAAGGCCCATGTTCATTTTATAGCTTTTAAACATATTTCTTAAGACAAAAACAATACTGAAATGCTTGGAAGAGACTACATATTTCAGTAGACAAAAACCTAAAACATACAGATGAATCTAATGAAAACTGATGTCATATTTGTGACCCTGGACCACAAACCAGTCACAACTCGCACGGGTATATTTGTGGCAATAGCCAACAATACATTGTATGGGTCAAAATTATCGATTTTCTTTTACGACAAAAATCATTAGGATTTTAAATAAAGATCATGTCCCATGAATATATTTTGTAAATTTCCAACCGTAAATATATAAAACATTTATTTTTGTGAGTAAATGCAGCACTATCGCGAACTTAAATGCACAACTTTAAAGATGATTTTCTCAATGTTTAAATTTTTTTGCACCCTCAGATTCCAGATTTTCAAATAGTTTTATATCTGCCAAATATTGTCCTATCCTAACAAACCATACATCAATGGAAAGCTTATTTATTCAGCTAATACATATGACGTATAAATCTCAATTTCAAAAAATTGTCCCACGTGACTGGTTTTGTGGTACATTTTACAAAAAAAGATATGTATATAAATATATTTAGTTACCCACATATAAACATTTTATAAATGTATGTGTGTGTAAAAAATTAATGAAAATATATAACAGTAATATAAATAAATAGAAGTTTAGGGGTAAAATATGCTTAATTGTCAAGAAAATATCAAAATGCAAAAAAACTAAAACAAATTACGCATATTTTATTAACATGCAACATCTGAAATATGACTCCGTACATTAATTTGTGAGATTCGCTCATACATTGAAACGATCCACCCTGAGCACAGAGAAGCGGTGACACCGTCACACTCCAGATCATTGTCTAGTTGCATCTCATTCAAGTATAGCATTCATTCCCCAAGAAAACATCTCCAACTGAGAGTTTCATCATTTGATATTAAAACGAGTATATTGCACGATAGTGGAGAACGTACCATTGTCATCACTTGGCAATAATATTAACGGTACAAATACTTTTTTCATAATATGCATCGACTTCAAAAACAGCCAAAGTATATTCATAGTCAACTAAAACCCACATATTAAAAAACATGAACGCAACAAAGGTTTTCGTAAGGGGGACGCAACACTGAAAGCTGCACTTCACACGTACCTCAAGACCTCAGTGACGCCCATATGGCTTCAACAATGACAGAACGACTTAAACACACGTTTCATTTGCTCCTGAGGCACAAAAGTGCGTTGTCACTTCACACTCGATTAAAGATCACAATCTAATTGTAGTGTTGAAACGTTGGCCCTTTCAGTGGTTGTATTGTTTTTGCAGCACTAATGCACAAGTCTGAAACAGGATGGTGTCAGTTTTATTTTTACTTTAAAAATAGTTACGTATCTTAAGGCTGCATTATTCCCGACCAGCAGGAACCAGCCTGATTTTACAGGTATAAACATATTCTACTTTGATGAGCCATATAAGAGCATTTTAGATAGATTTGGGCATTAATGGCCGCATGGAGGCACCATAACCGCTGTCAAAACACCAGCTTTAGTAAACAAACTACTGTTTTGTCAATCGATAGGCCTTTTCGGGAGGCATGTGGCTGTCCACCCTCATTAGTTTGTGTCTGGAGTGGGTTTGTGACTGTGAGAGTTGATTGTGTTCACAGTGTGTCAGATCATGTAGTTCTTCTTGAGCACCTCCAGATATTGTTGAGTGGCTCTGCTAACGGGGTCCGTCTGCTCCTGGGTCACGTTCAGGTTCAGGTTTGGAGAGCCGGAGGCCGAACCTACGGGAGACAAACGGGCAGAACCTCCTTCCAGCTCTCCTGTCAATGAGAGAGAAAGAAGGACAGTTGAGTCACTTTTGAGTCCACATTAAATGAATATAGAATAAAAATGCAGCTCGTCTCTTCTCTGATGACGAGGGCGGGGCAACCTGTCACAAATTATATGTTTATCTCTGTAAAGCTGCTTTGAAACAATCCATTGTTAAAAGCGCTATATAAATGAAGAAGACTTGACTTGACTCACATGAGATCCACCAATAGCAAACCACAACCATCCAATCAATTCTCCACATATACACTCACCTAAAGGATTATTAGGAACACCATACTAATACTGTGTTTGACCCCCTTTCGCCTCCAGAACTGCCTTAATTCTACGTGGCATTGATTCAACAAGGTGCTGAAAGCATTCTTTAGAAATGTTGGCCCATATTGATAGGATAGCATCTTGCAGTTGATGGAGATTTGTGGGATGCACATCCAGGGCACGAAGCTCCCGTTCCACCACATCCTAAAGATGCTCTATTGGGTTGAGATCTGGTGACTGTGGGGGCCATTTTAGTACAGTGAACTCATTGTCATGTTCAATAAACCAATTTGAAATGATTCGAGCTTTGTGACATGGTGCATTATCCTGCTGGAAGTAGCCATCAGAGGATGGGTACATGGTGGCCATAAAGGGATGGACATGGTCAGAAACAATGCTCAGGTAGGCCGTGGCATTTAAACGATGCCCAACTGGCACTAAGGGGCCTAAAGTGTGCCAAGAAAACATCCCCCACACCATTACACCACCACCACCAGCCTGCACAGTGGTAACAAGGCATGATAGATCCATGTTCTCATTCTGTTTACGCCAAATTCTGACTCTACCATCTGAATCTCAACAGAAATCTAGACTCATCAGACCAGGCAACATTTTTCCAGTCTTCAACTGTCCAATTTTGGTGAGCTCTTGCAAATTGTAGCCTCTTTTTCCTATTTGTAGTGGAGATGAGTGGTACCCGGTGGAGTCTTCTGCTGTTGTAGCCCATCCGCCTCAAGGTTGTGCGTGTTGTGGCTTCACAAATGCTTTGCTGCATACCTCGGTTGTAACGAGTGGTTATTTCAGTCAAAGTTGCTCTTCTATCAGCTTGAATCAGTCGGCCCATTCTCCTCTGACCTCTAGCATCAACAAGGCATTTTCGCCCACAGGACTGCCGCATACTGGATGTTTTTCCCTTTTCACACCATTCTTTGTAAACCCTAGAAATGGTTGTGCGTGAAAATCCCAGAAACTGAGCAGATTGTGAAATACTCAGACCGGCCCGTCTGGCACCAACAACCATGCCACGCTCAAAATTGCTTAAATCACCTTTCTTTCCCATTCTGACATTCAGTTTGGAGTTCAGGAGATTGTCTTGACCAGGACCACACCCCTAAATGCATTGAAGCAACTGCCATGTGATTGGTTAATTAGATAATTGCATTAATGAGAAATTGAACAGGTGTTCCTAATAATCCTTTAGGTGAGTGTATAATCAAGCCCCGCCGTACATTTATTGTTGTTCCAGGAGCAGTTTCACTCGCATATACGTCACAATAGGGAAGAAAAGGCTATCGAAACTTCATGATAATAACCCTTTGACGCGTACGATCACACCGGTGTGATCAGTCTTGGCTGGTCCCTGGAGCGTACGATCACACCGGTGTGATTAGAACGGTCAGTGCATCACGTGATCAACTGCTAAATTCAAACGTGCTTTCGCGCGTTGGCTGGCGCTGAGCCAGAGACGGACGCACTCAGTGCTGTCATATATCACAACTATTGAGTATTTTAAACCACATAATGTTTATTTTAGGTTTCAGACATTTAAATACACATAAGTACTAGCAAAACAGTGATTTTGAATTAGTAAAATACACACTGATGTCTATGGAAACGGCAACAATAATCATTTCCATTATAATAAGACGAAACGTTTTATTCATATCAGATACACATTGTGTAAGTAGCTTTACATTTGACCCTATTCTTCTCCCAGTTCACCGGCCACTTACTTTCATGTATTTCGTGAGAAACAACAGATCCGATTCTCTGAACTGTGAAACAAACTAACATGGCGCCGCCCATCGCGCATACAGCTCAACTAACGCGATCGTTATAAAGATGTTTAAACAACAAAACACATCCACTTGCACATATTTGACAATCGGAATATCAGTGTTTCATGCTGTAGCTAATACATTTGTGAATATTTTGAATAGAAAAGGAAAAAAGAGATAAAAGCAGATCATCACTCATTCAGCTCTGTGTTGTGATTGCGCTGTGTCACGTGACAAGAAATGACGCGTCACCATGGAAACATTAAAGTGACAGGTTCTAAATAACGGTCGCCTTGAAAAACTCACGCTGGGGGGTCAGTTAGAATATTTTAAACTTAAGTGTGAAAGGGTTAAGGATATTTTGTTGTAATAATGACTCACCGTAGTCCAGCTCCTTCGATATATTCTTCTCCAGCTCCGTCCGCATCTGTAACAGGAACAGACAAACCTGATTACACTTCTAACTTCATCTCATCAAACACGCATGTCCTAAAACTAGCACTCAGCCACGTCACAGCGTTCACAATAAACGCAGCGTTAGTAATCGGAATAGTCGATGCTAGTATAAGCCATTCAAAAGTTTGGGGTTTTAAGCATGAATTGATTTGAAGAAAAATACAATAAAAACAGAAAACACTTATTTTAAATTTTAATATTATTGATATGTGAATATATGTTCAAATGTAATTTTTTCCTGTGATCAAAGCTGAATTTTCAGCATCATTACTCCAGTGTCACATGATCCTTCAGAAATCATTCTAATATGATTATTTTTTATTTGAGAAAACAAGGCCATAATATAACCCCAGCTAGTGATATAATTATTATGAATTTGATTAGTATAATATTAAATAAAGAATGTAACCGATCTGATGCTAAACTGAATCATTCACAGGGATATTAGTAAAAGAAATGAGCATCAAATAAAGGGGTTCAAATTTTGACTAATTCAGACCTGAGAATAGCAGAACATGTTACACATCATAAACATTAGATCTAATTTAAATATGAATTAAATACAGACATATTGGATACTTTATTAGTATGAATATTGTATGCACAGTATGTCAATTTTCTGTACCCATTAAGTTCCAGGATAACCTACATTTATCAAATTGTGCAGTATACAACAGAGCACAAGGTATCCCACAATGCAATGCTCTTGACTTTACCTTCCATTTCCAGTGCGTTAAAAGAACTGAAACTAATATCTTCTGATCCAACCGTCAAAAGTTGCAATATTTTTACACAAAATAAGAATTAAAATGTAAACAAAAAATCCTTTTTATAACTATAATGAGGTCATATGAAAACAACATAGCATTCAACAATATTTTCAATGTTGCCCACTGTGAAATAATAGTACAATGTATATTATCCAGTATTCAGTGCACTCGTATTTCATTCTGAACAGTGCTATTTTCTCCCCAAAACAGCTGTGTGAAGCCACAGACAGACATTAAAGCAGGTGTGTGTGTGGTGTGTGTGTGTGTGTTCTGATAGTCAGAGATCTGCACACAGCTACACACCTGCTCAGGTATCAGGCTGCAGAGAGGACAGGTGAGAAACAGACTTTTGAGCTAGAAGCTGAAGATATCAGAGACACAAGAGGTCATGAGTCCAGACAGCAGGAAAGACAGGCGACGAGGTTATTGGTACGTTTAAGAAGGGAAAGATAGTGGAAGGAGAAAACACATCATTGTCCGTTAGTTTTAGAATCACCACCATCTGATGATTTTTGAAACGGTGGCTCTTCTAAAGCTAACAGTGAGTATTAGATCATGGTTACTGTTGAATGTTGAAGCAGTGACGAACTGCTCGCAGTCTTAAGCCGGGTGCACACGACTGTGCGATCTTGGCCACGATTTTGCCGTCTGGGACAAATTTTGCAAATCCTAAAGATTCCTCTGATCCTAGGCTAAAATCAGTCCTGCAGTGTGACTTCTACGACGACGACCGTCAAAATGTCTTTGTTTTTCCAGACAAGCCATGACCAAAATTAACGTTAGAGATTTATTTGTAGCCACCATTTCAATCCCGCGTGTAACACAGCTCACATCACAGAACGCGTCATCGATTAATGATGTAAAACTCCAGATGAATTTTCTTGCCATTTTTAACGCGTCTTGACAGTCGTACAATCTGACATCAATGACAACTGACAGTGTGACATGGTTTACAGCGAGGATCATGTTCGTAGAGTCTGACAAGCAACAATCGTAAAGGACTATTATAAATCGCACAGTGTGCACTCGGCTTAAAGGAGAATGAAATGACTTGATGAGCACTAACCTTTGCCAGGTAGGCCTCGACGCGGTTGCTCTGGGATTCTCCTACCGTACCCAGCAGAGGGCTCCCCAGGCCCAGACTCCTGTTCAGGGGCCCCAGAGAGGCTCCATACGCCCCCATAGAGCCCAGAGACGCCACGTCGAGAGCGGGGCCTCCCAGACTGCCGTTCACGAAACTGCTGGTGAGCAGAGACTTACTGCGCTGCCTCTCGCTCAGGAGTTTAGTGTTGGCCTCCGCTAACCGCTCATTCGACCTGCACATGATCATAACAAAAAGACACTTAATGGCACAGAAATAAATAAATCAACTGAATAAAAACAAAGAGCTGCCTATTCTATTATTAAAAATATTTACTACGGCTGATTAAAATTAAAATAAAATAATAATTTACTTTTATTTTATTGATTCATTTGTTTTTAGTTTTAGCTTTTACTTGGTAAATGTATGATGATTTCCAGCGCCTCCCTCGATATGCTTTGAAATAATATTTATTAATTTGTTCTTTTATATTTTACTATTTTTTAAAATGTATTTATTATTTTATTAATTTATTTGTATTTGTTATTTTAAGCTTCACTTGTAACATTTTTCATAATTTTCTGCTCTTTCCTTGACACACACACACACACACACACACACACACACACACATATATATTTGCATTTATTATTTTTAGTTTTCCTTGGTAAAGATATTCTGCACCTCCCTTGATATGCTTTGAAATAATTCATATTTATTTATGCATTTGTTTGTTTATATGTTTACTTATTTTTTTATTTTACCGTTTGTTTATTGTTTTTAGTTTTACGAGGTAAATATACATTTTCTGAGCCTCCGTTGAAATAATATATTGCCATTGAACTCTTTTTTTGTGTGTGGTTAAAGCTGCTGTAGGTAACTTTTGAAAAAATGTATTTGCTAAAACTGTCATTATGTCCTGACAGTAGAATATGAGACAGATAATCTGTGTAAAAATCAAGCTCTTCTGGCTCCTCCCAGTGGTCCTATTGCCATTTGCAAGAAATACACGCTCCCTGTCAGAAACAACCAATCAGAGCCAGGAGGAATGTCTTAGCAGTGTCAGTCACGCTCGTGTACACGCTGATCACACCCCTCTCTTGCACAGCGCGAGCCGTCGTTCAAACTCAAGACTGCCGGCGTGCTGCAGCTGTGCTTATGACGGAGAAACAACCTAAACTGCCAATTCTCGAGTGACACCTGTTCATAAAACAAAGAGGTAAAAGGAAAAAGACTGATGACGATAAACAAGCGAAAAAGAAAGAATTACACAGAGCCCATTGACTCGGTGTCAAAACTCTAGCCGCATAACATGTAGAAATAATGTACTAGCACACCTTATCTAGCATTATATATCGCTAGAATAATTACTTACATACTGTAACGTTAGTTACCGTTATATTAACGTTATCTTACTAGCTATTTATAACTTATAGAAAGAGTGCAACGTTATAAAGTTACATGTAGGCTATTGCAAAATACATCATGATTTGAGGACCAAGTTTGTAGTCAAAGTATGGGCAGGGCAGGCCATAGTCAATGTAAAGCATATTATTGACGTTTAGTCCCTATTAGTGAATGTGCCATATAACTTTTTATCTGCTGTTATCGGTGGCCCTGTTTACTAGCCTGCGCGTTCACGACAGGCTCCGCTGTGGAGGACGAGCTGTGGAGGGAGGGCTGTAGCGCAGCAGAGAGCAAGGGGGTGGGACCTGTAAGTTGTGCTTGTTCAAATATTCAGGCTAAGTCAACGTTTTCTCAAAACTCCCTACTAAAGCTTTAATGTAACTAAATTAAAATGTTGAATCTCACAATGTGATTGAGCTGTGATTATAATTAAGACTGTCAGACAAACATTTATAAATGATAGGACAGACTCCCATCATGCCTCTCACCTCTCCAGTTTGGAGGCCAGACTCTTGCGTAGGCGCAGCTCTTCGCTGTACAGCTGTCTGTAGCGCTCCAGCTCGGTGCGACTGGAGTCTCTCTGAACCAGACTGTCCTGCTGGACGCTGCGTGTACGACTGAGCTCTCCCTCCAGATCCTTGATGCGCTGCTCCTGCTGAGCGCGCTGACTGGCCTCATTCACAGCTTTCATCTGCTCCAGAGCCTCCTGAGACGCCGCCTGCGTCTGACGAGTCAAACACACAAACTTTAGAATAAAAATTATCTTTAAAAATATATCATTTTATATTCCAGAAATATATGTTATTATAAACTAATTAGATAATAATAAATACTACAATTCTGCCTGCATCTGACCTTTATAATAAACTAAATTATTATACTTAACTTTATAAAATAATTCATAATAAAAACAAGAAACGATGTAATAATAAAAATTATAATAAACTAAATAAAATTCCATCTGTGACTGAAAATAGTTTTTAAAAAAGTCTAAAACTTTATATAAAGACATTTTTAATCAAACATTTTATTTTAAGACAATAAAAAATAAAATAATAAAATAAACTTAAAATATAATAAATAAAATAAACAAAAAACAATATAATAAAAAAATAATAATAATAAATTCCATCTGTGTCTGAAGATAGAAAAATACAGTCTAAAACTTTATATAATAAGAATTTTTATTTTCAAGACAATAAAAAATAAAAATAAAATAAACTTAAAATATATTAAATAACATAAAACAAAACAAAACTTTGGACCTTGCATACAAACTGAATGAAATGCATTATGGAGCCTGCCGTCTCCGTAGTGTACCTGCAGGAAGAGGTTGACCTCCTCCAGCTTGTGTCGGATCTCGTGTCGGGCTCTCTCCTCGGTCTCCCTGCGGTACTGCTCGGCCTGGCTCTGGTCCATCACTCCGGCCTCCAGCTGCCTGCGCAGACCGGCCACCTCCTCCTCCAGCTGCCTCTTGCTGCGCTCCGTCTGCTCGTGGCTTCGGCTCAGGCCCTTCACAGACGCCAGCTTCTCCTTCAGCTGTCGGTTCACCTCCTCCAGCCGGGAGCAGCGCGACGCCTCGCGCTCGTACTGAGACTGGAGCTCGTCCATCTGGCAGAAAAGGGCACGGAATTAAGAGCCTCGATGGAGATTGCATACTTTTGCAGTCTTAAAATAACAAATAAAGGTCCTTGCACACTGAGTCCGAAATTTTCGTATTCGTCATTCGGTGGCTCTGAACTGTCAAAACACCTTCAAAATGCTTGCTACGGATGCGAAAAACGCAGAAAATTTGATTTTTTGATGCCGTGCGAGAATTTTAGACTCAATGTGCAAGGACCTTAAAGGACAAGTTCGGTATTTTACACTCAAAGCCCTGTTTTAAGATCGTTTCTGATGAAATAGAACGGTTAAGATTGAAATTTGGACACATGCTGCTGGCCCGAGAATTTTCAGTTTCTGTGGTTGCACTCCCCCACCTCCACAATGGTTGCATAGGTGCACAGAAACAATCCTTCCTGAAACGCATTCAACTTTAGTTTACAAAGACGTGAAACTTACCGAGTGGTCTGGGGTGTTCACTGATAAGCTCACACAAAAATCGCTGCAAAAGATGCTTTCCAACAGTTTTGTCCAACTTGACTGAATTCTCGGGCCAGCAGCATGTGTCCAAATTTCAATCTTAACCGTTCTATTTCATCAGAAACGATCTTAAAACAGGACTTTTTTTAGAGACTGTACCCTAGTCTTCATTCTGCTGGAAGCGCTCTCTGCCTCCAGCCGGTGGCTCACGTCTCCTCTGAAGCTGACCAGAGGAGAGTCCAGCTGTCCAGAGCCCTGTTCACGCAGATGTTTCTTAGCCGTCTTCAATAGAGTCTTCAACCTGGCACATACAGTAAGATACGATGAATACCCTGACATTCTCTATCAATGTGGTTACTGAAAAATTTAAAATCTAAAAATTAGATGAATAAGTTATATTTAAATCTCTTTTATAAATGTTGGTTTAGCAACTAACTGAAATAAAATGCATTTAATTTTAAGTTGTAAAACTACAATTATTAAAAGTAAAATAAAAATAAAGCTAAATAGAAATATTTTACTTTATTTTAATATTTGTTTTATTGAACAAAAACTGATAAAAATGACAAAAGCACATACAATTATTAAAACAAACTAAAATCAAAATATAAGCTAATCATTATATATTAGACAAATAAAAATGAATAAATACTATGATAGTATATAAATAATACTAAAATAACACTTTTCAGCATGTATTGAAGTCAATAAAAGCTTGAGATGTCAGCCTGGCCATATAAATAATAATATATATATATTAAAGTCAACATAAATTATTTAAATTGTTTGCTTTTTTTAGTTTTACGTCGTAAATTTATGATAATTTTTTGGTGCCTCTTGATATGCTTTGAAATAATTAATTGCCATTAAACTCTTTTTTTTTTTGGTTAATGCAACTAAAATCAATTTTTGAATCTCACAATGTGATTGAGAGGAGTTAAACAATTTGCTTTTCAGATGACATCACCAATTTCTTTTACTCTTGAACTCATCTCATCCAACTATCCGCCATGTAAAGAATCTTTTCTCCACCAAATCAATTCAAATCATTAATATGAACACTTGGAAGTACATCACTATGGAACCGCTGTGTGAATGTTTCAGCGCTACACATTGCTGTGTGTCATTCTACAGCACTACAGCAGCAAAACACAGGCCTGGAGTCAGTCATCACTGAATTAAACAAATATAAGATGTGTCCTCGCATGTAAAAAGCATTGATCTCACACATTTGCAAGCAGGAGGATCCGCGTAGCCGGCTTCTCTATGTACTCAAACACGTCTACAGGTGTAGAGCTGCAGCGGTCGGGGTTAAAGGTTAAAGGGTCACCTGTACATTTCTTTCTGAAGGTCTGTGTTTCTCTTCATCTCCTGCTCCAAACGCGTGTCCACAGATTTCTTATGCTCGGCTAGTTTTTTGGCCTTTTTCTTCTCGAGCTCCATCTGAAACACACAGAGTTTTTAGACAGAGAGTCCTTAAATCTTAATAACAGGCAGAAATCTTAATTGTGGGGTCAACATGACATGAAATACTTAATCTAATACTATTTCAAACAAGATTTTCCCTATTTATATACTACTTTTTAAAAGTTTGGGGGTCAGTAAGATTTTTTAAGATCTCTTCTGCTCACCAAGGCTGCATTTATTTGATCAAAAATACACTAAAAACAGTAATATTGTGAAATAGTATAAAACATTTAAAATAACTGACTTTTAAATAACTTTTAAAACATTAAAAATAATATATTTTCTATTTAAATATATGTTCAAATGTAATTTATTCCTGTGATCAAAGCTGAATTTTCACGATGATTTGCTGCTCAACAAGCATTTCTGATTATTATCAATGTTGAAAACAGCTGTGCTGCTTCATATTTTTGTAGGAACATTTACTTCCAGGATTTTTTTGATGAAAAGCATTCATTTAAAATATTTTTGTAACATTATAAATGTGTTTACTGTCACTTTTAATCAATTGAATGCATCTTTGCTTAATAAAAAAATATAAAACAACAAACATTCAAGGGCATGTTACATGTAAATCATCTATTTCCATGTGCTAAGTGAGCTTTTTTGATTGAGTCACTAAACATTAAGTAACTCGTAAACATGCAGACTTATTTTAATAAAAAATATCAGGTGTCAAGAAACACATATTATTATTTGGATGGACCTGATTGGTCAGTTCTCCTTTCTCTCTCTCCAGCTCAGAGAGGCGGAGTCCCAGTCGTGAGCGGCCCTTTAGCTCCTCCTCCCACAGAGTTTGTGAGTCCTGGGCATTATGGGATAGCATACTCTGCTTCTGCACCTGGAGAGGAGGACCACAATAAAACAAACCGTTTTTATAGTATATTCCTATAGCTTTGCTTTGTTCATCAAGAAAGATCAATGCGACACATGTTTGTTATGAAGTGTACCTCTCGGTTAAGTTGTTCTTCTAGCGTCATCTTACTGCTCTGCAGGTTTGTGACGAGATCTTCCAAACGATTCCTGACCTGAGAACATCACAGAGGGTCAATACGCAACAGGATCTTGCCGATGAGTTAACTACTTCATGCAGATCTAGATCTACTTTTAATCTAAGCACTTTAGATCCCAGAAACCAGAAATGGAAAAGGCAGAATGGGAGTTTACAATCAAATGAAAGTCGAATCAAATCTGCAAAAAGACCACCACCAAAACAGAGGAAATACCCCGCTAACAACCCGACTAGAGAAAAGCAATAAAGTATACAGTCACTTGTTTCTTGTTCATTTCAAGTGTAAATCACAGTAAGATTTGAGGTCTAGAAGAGCTGTAATTCACAGTAAAGAAAAACAATCAATAAAGGGAATTGCTAGAATCACAGCTAGAAGTTTGATACCAACCCCTTCTCCAGGTGACGAGCCTGATAGCTGTGAAAACAGTGACTATACCATCAGTTTACATGAAATCTCCTCTCCGAATGACTCACATGTACAGTCGCCTCATTCCTGCACTGACCAGGGTTCATCTAAAGTCAAATGTGAAGCTCAGATGACTTAAGAGGGTGAAACGAGGTTCTGACAGGATTAATGTCTAAATCTAACATCATCAGTTGAGTCAGGACACTTGTGCTTCACGAACTAGAGGTCCGGCTCGACACCTGACCACTAACTGAGCGATGTTTGAGAGAACTCACCGCAGCCCCCTCCTGAACGCCCTTCTGTAGCGCTTCAATGCGGTTGCTCTGCTGTTTGGTCGTGGCCTCCAGTCTGGCATTCTCGATCTCTAACCTGAGGAGATGTCATAATCTCATTAACTATTTTCACCCCTTAATGATCAGTTAGCTTAGTAGTTGCTTAGTTGATGAGGGAACAGAATTCTTCGTTTGAACGCATTATTACAATTTCTTAATAATATGCTATAAATTACATAACTGAAATATTTAAAAAATATATTAATATAATATTTAAATAGTAATTTATTGCATAATATTATTATTAAATATAAATAAGAATAAATATGAATATACAGTATATATATACTGTATATATATATACATAATCAATTTATATTAATGTCCTATACTATTCATATACAGTAACTTTATGTAATAAAATTACACAATATGTAAATGCTATTATAAATATATTCTTATTTATATAACATTCATATTTAATAACTTAATATTACGCAATAAATTACTATATAAATAAGTATATATATATATATATACACACACATTCATATAATATTTATATTATTTCATATAATATTCATATATGATAACTTTAAATTGTACAATAAATCAACATTATTTAAACTTAAATCATGTATTATGTTGAAGTTCCAAATAAAGTGACTGTTCTCTGCAGACCCAGTTGACACTGATTAAGGCCCCGATCACACCAAACGCGTTTTTTGCAGTGAGAGGCGCTTTTTTGAATTGTTTTCCTATGGCAGTGAGCGTTTTGCGCGCTGTTTTTGCGCCCCAGGCGCCTTGTGTTTTACCGCCTGCTGTGGCGCGTTTTTTCCACTGTCCAATCGAATGAATGGAAAGGCGGGCCTTCCGTTGTAGTGATGAAAGCTACAGTTGCTTTGAACGCCCGGAGAGTGCGATGATGGAGGAGAAACGTGTGGTGCTCTAGAGGGTTACCAGGAGCTTAACGACTTCACGAACCGTAACTACCACAAAGTTAACAGAAAGTAAATAAAGTTAAAGGCACACTGTGGAACTTTTCAACCTTTATAATATATTACCAAAACCCATTGAGATGGAACATCGACTTACAATAGGTTGAATGACACGTCTGCCGAAGCCTGAAGGTGTCTGTATCGCTTTTACTAGCACTATGTAACTTCGGGTTTCGGGTAGGAACCAGAGCACAAAAAGAACTACAAAATTCGACCGCTTTACGGCATACGTCACTTCCCCCACCACCCCCACTTCCTCAAATTCTAACGTGAGAGCTCAACTCGCGTTTGATTGCAGGCGTCTGTATGTTGTCGTCATGGCTGAATCAACAGCTACTCGGAAGAAAGCGAAGAAAGCAAAGATTTTGTCAGAGGAGACCAATAAAAGAAAAAGGGAGAGTTATAAACTAAAAGCAAGGACGAGAATAAACATTGGTCAAGCGTTCCCTCGCTGGCGTGCGACAAAGGAGGATGAGGGATTCCCGACCGATGCTGACCTGGCCGTCATGCTTTTGGACTAGTAAGTTAAATATTAGAGCCCGACCGATATGGATTTTTGGGGGCCGATGCCGATACCGATATTAGGGAGTAAAAAAAGCCCGATACCGATATATCGGCCGATATTATTTATGTGTATATTATAATACAGTAGCAATATTATTTATGTGTATTATAGTACAGTATACCAGTCAAAAGTTTGGACACTTTCCTATTGATGTGTACAAACTTTTGATGGGTACTTTACACAGTATAAACAGAATAAATATATTTTATAAACACGTTTTGCAATGATCACTCAAATGTGGTAATCAAACACTTGTGTGACACAGATATGTAATGGAGGCAGGGGGAATGATAGAATGAGAATTATACAGCTGAGCTGTAACCAAACTAGTTTGCATTGCATGTTATATTATATTATATTATATTCTAAATACTGTTGCATAATCTTCACTAACGACTTTGTCTTTTAATTTAGTCATAACTTGTATCAATAAATATATAAAAAGTGTCACTGACAAAACATTATTATCTTCTATTTTTACTCTTAATTCCTCTAATCTCTACCAATGGAGGAATAACTCAGATCTTTTTACTAAAGTAAAATGAATAATATCATAATGAAAACGTTTTTAATTACATATGTACAGTACTTTTATACTATTTTAAATAAGCAAAATGTACTAAACGTGAAACTAGGCTAGTCTTAATGCAAAATGGCCCTATATAAAGTGTTATAATTATATAAATTATTGGAATATTGCTTGATGTTGTAACGTAGCGTTATCAGGCAGAATGAGCTTTAACACGGTGTCTACACCGGACGCGGCCGTTATTGCTCGCGTCGCAACAGCTGTTTACCCGAGACAACGCAGAATCAGTTTACTGTCGGAGATCGCTCGCGCCACGCATTTTAATCAATGTTTCATCAACCAATTGCCTTAATAAATAAGAAGTAGGCCTAAATATAGCAGACAATATAATCAGGACTTCTCAGCTGCGCGCTTGCAATAGTCACAAGCTCACACAATACGTGACAGAGGCTCGTAGCAGAGAAATCAATTCTGTGAATTACACTGCGCAAATCACAACTACCCACCGGATGAAGAAGGGTTGGCTCTCAGTCTCCACAGGCTACATAAAATATTCATTTTATTTTATTTTATTTTTCGTGTTCGCATTTATGAGGAAAAAACCATGATGTTACAGACGCGACAGTTCAGCACTACGGACGTGAGCGCTCTGAAAGCGGCACTAAAATATGCTTTGAAACTTTCACATAGACATCAAACAGAAAGCACAAAACCTTTCGTTTCAAAGTGAATTTCGTTTTGTATTAATTGTATCTTAATTTTAATCAATGTTTCATCAACCATTTGTCTGGATTTAATTTATAAGAAGTAAATATAGCAGACGATAGATAATCTCGACACGGAGGCGCCTGCGGGTGAACTGGAGCTCGTCTCATGAACCGAAACTCAGCGTATAGACCTGAGAATTGAAATATATCTATATTGAAATGTCTACTTTTAAACAGAACAATTCAAAACGAAAGACAGACAGACTCATGTAATCGTATGAAATGTGCATTTCTCTCTGGCGCGCGTTAACTGAAGATCGCGAGTCAGCATCGTCAACTTCATCTTTGGCTGACACTGACTGAAAACACTTGTTTATTAATAAACAATTAAAATGTCTCCTTGCTATATTTGTTGTATTCATAATCATTACTTTTGCCAGTTCTTGTGACAGCTTTTAGGTGCTTTATTGGTAGCGCCACCCTATGAATCACCGCACCCGCATTTTTTTAAATATTCATTTATCGGCCATTATAAATGCCGATACCGATAGTTAGGAAAATGCCTAAAATCGGCCGATAATATCGGCCCGCCGATATATCGGTCGGGCTCTATTAAATATATTGCTTGCACAATATCTCTATTTTTTCAAATTTGTTCTCTGCCTGGCCATGTTACTGATTCTATATTGTCCTCCATTTAACTTAATGTAACAAGGAATGCTAGTAGAGTAAGTTAGCGAATTATCAATCTGGTAGCTAAATGTTAGTACAAATATAAATTTTATAAATATTGGGAAAGGTTTGCATTCAGCAGACACTTTATCCTCCGATTTTGAAACGAAACAGGGCTGCAACTTAACAACTACAGGCTTTGTTTAATTTGTATGCAATTCATCCGGTAGCAGACACGGGAGGTTGACTGTTTGTTGACTTTTGCGACAATGCTGGCGCTTGTGGCCTCTAGGGGCACTAGACGTGAAAATTACAGGTCGAGCGCACCCTAGTGGCCAAAAATTCCACAGTGTGCCTTTAATAAAAGGCTGATTTGACGTTTACTTGACTGACAGGACAGCTGTTTCTGTGGTTGCCTAGCAACATAAAAAACGCAGCGACAGCTCGTTCTGTGTTTTCGAAACTGAAAAACGCGTTTGGTGTGATCGGGGCCTAACTGCACCTCTGCACCGCCTCCTCCAGCTGTCGAATGGTTTGCTCTTTGCCTGTAGAAGCAGAGAGCGCCTCCTCTAGTTTCTGAGCGGTACTGCAGACTTCTCGCTCCTTATCGTCCAGAGAGCTCTTCAGGTGGCTGATGCGTCTCTCGGCCTGGACGTACACCTCTTCAGACTCCTGCAGCTGGAATTGAACAAAAAGTATAAGAACAAACAAATCAAACAAAAAGATTGAATGGCCTACATAAGAACCTATATTCTTCATATATATATTTAATTAATGAATATGCATGCGTAAAATAACGAATGGACATATATTGTTCCTGAGACTCCAGTTACATACAGATTGTACTGTTAATGGTGGCTGGACAGTTTTCAGGAAGTAATGGGTACCTTGGCCTTCAATCGGTCCATGTCCTTGAGTGTGCGTGCCTTCTCTTCCTCGAGGTCGTTTCGGTACCGTGTGTTGACCTCCAGAGAGGCCTCACACATGGACAACTTCTTCAGACTGTCGGCCAGTTCCTGCTGCAGCTGTCGAAGAGAGGTCTGCAGAAACACAACATAGCTTCATTCTCTCATTGGATCATCTTCCTTTTACATTATATTACACTGGGTCTACACCGGATGTGTGTACCATGTTGAGAAGTTGCTGTCTACATTTCAAGTGCACATTCAGTTGACCAATGACGTTTTATTTTGTGTCGCACTCCAGAGCTATTCTGGCCATTTTCTTTTCTTTGTCTATCCAAAATAAAAAAAATCATGTTTCTTCTTGTAGATTTTTGTCATTATTGTCTTATTTGATACTTTTATATACAGCGCACTACTGTTCAAAAGTTTAGGGTCAGTAGCATCTTCTGCATTTATTTGATCGAAAATACAGTAAAAAAAACTGTTTTAAATGCCTGTTTTCTATTTGAATATATTTTAAAATGTAATTTATTCCTGTGATCAAAGCTGAATTTTCAGCATCATTACTCCAGTCTTCAGTGTCACATGATCCTTCAGAAATCATTCTAATATCTTAATATTTAGATGTTTTGCTGCTTAATATTTTTTGCGGAAACTGATGCATTTTTTTTGTGCAGGATTCTTTGGTGAATAAAAAGTTCAAAAGAACAGCATTTATTTGAAATAGAAATCTTTTGTAACATTATAAATGTTGTTGCTGTCATTTCAATTTAATGTGTCCTTGCTGAATAGAAGTATTTATTTGAATACTTCAAATAACTTTTGAATGGTGTATATATTATATTATTAATGAATTAGTATATGTATATTTTAGTCATGTAATTATGTGTAAAATTATTTTCCTATTGTAAATTAAACTATGCCAAATCAGTGTCATACCAATGAATATCTGAAAATAAAGTTGGATTTCATTGAAATGTTTTTTTTTGTGTGTTTCTGTCACTCTTCATAAAGGAAATGAATATGCATGCTGAAATAGTATGCATATTAATTGGCTTAATAAAAAAAAAAAGAAGCCAATCTCTGTTTCTCTACCTCTCTCTCAGCTTTCTCCTGCTCTAGTTTGTAGTTCTGCTCTCTCAGCTCGCCATTCGTCCTCGCCAGCTCTTTGCTTCTCTCCTCCACCAGTTGGACTCTCTCCTCTCCGTCTGCACGTAACTGGTTCAGCATTTCGGCAAAGTTTTGATGCACATCTGTTACAGCTTTGTCCTTCGCCGAGCCCTTGTTGAGTGCCTCCTCCAGCTGCTGTCGTAGCAGCGCACCCTCGCTCTGAGCCTGGGCCAGACGCTCCTGCACGGCTTCCAGTTTGGCCCCGGCACGGCTTGACATCTCCCGTTCGCTCAGTACCGTGGCCTCCTGTTCTTTGAGTTTGGCCTGGGCCTGGTCTTTCTCCCGGGCCAGAGTCTCCAACAGCACGGCCTTCTCCGCGATGGTCAGAGAGTTGCGATGACACTCGTTCTCCAGGCTGTTAGCACGCGCCTCGGCCTTGCTGAGTTTCTGGGAGAGGGACTGGATGGTGTCCCGCTGGGTGCTGGACTCAAAGATGTGTTTTTCCTGCGTACGCTGATGCTCCTCACGGTCTCGCTGGAGTGTGCGCTCTGCGTCTGTGCGGGACGCCTGACATCTCTCGGCCTCCTGTAGCGCCGCCTGCAGTCTTGCCCTGCTCGCCTCCGCCTCGGCCTCCAGTTGCTGCCTCACCTGCCTCTCGTGCTCCAGTTTAGCTGTGATCACTGAGCATTCGGCCTTCAGCGCGCCGAGCTGCCCGTTGTACTGGAACACGGTCTGGGCCAAGGCCTCCTCGCTCAGTTTCATGTCCCTGCGTGTGTCCTCCAGTCTCTCGCGTAGAGCGTCCCTCTCTTCCGCCAGTCGTGACTCTTCTTGCCGGCTGTGACACTGCGAGCGGTCCAGCTCGGCCCGAGAGCCGTTCAGCTCATCCTGAAGGGCTCGGTTTTGTTGCATCAACTCTCGCTCACGGTCCGATGCCTCAGTTAGCTGGGACATGGCCTGAGAACATCAGTAATTAACATTGACACATTTTAGCATTGTTTTAAAACGAATCCTTAAAACAGTACGTGGCTTGATTGCACTGGAGTGATTGGCTCTATAACACGGTAAGTTAATGCCTAAGTGCAGGTCATTAGGACAAAGCCTGAAAATCTGACCAATCACATGTCAGAAAACAGGATTAGAGCAGTTAGGTTACAGAGAAGATCTGCTGAATGCTATAAGTTCACTGCTTATATGTGGTAAACTTAATTCATGTTAACATATTTTATTAAATAAGGGAAGAGGGGAATTGAAATTTTAAATATGAACAGTTTTCAGATTTAGGTAGGCCTACATTGAAAATTTGTTCTCAATTATTTTCATATTCTTCATGGTTTCTTAGATGGGATGGGCTAAAAGCTGCAAAGCTATGATGTCACTGCTTATGTGATTGTAAAGCTATGATGTCACTGCATATGTGATCATAAAGATATGACCACTGATTTTGGGAATTTGTTCTCAGTTATGCTCATATTCTTTATGGTTTCTTAAATGGGATGTGCTATAAGCTGCAGAGCTATGACATCACTGCATATTTGACTGTAAAGATATGATGCCTCAGCATATGTGATTGTAAACATGATGTCAGTGCATGTATGACTGTATGATGTCACTGCATATTTGATTGTTAAGCTATGACGTCACTACACATGTGGCTATAAAGATATTACATCACTGCATATGTGACCACATGCATTTGTTATTTGCAATGAATTTACTGACTGATTTACTGACATTTCTAAATATTCCCCGACAAACACACATGAAGCCGGTAATATCTGAGGTGAGGGCGGTACCTCATTGCTCTTGTTGAGGTTTCGGAGGTTCTCCTCCTCAATGTCCTGCTGCTTACGCAGGTGGTTGTTGAGCAACTCCTCATGTAGGGCGCGAGCACTGCGCTCATGAGACAGGAGACGTTGAGACTCGTCTCTATCCTCCTCAAGCTAAACATACAAACACACACACATAGAAAACTGTTATGCGCTGGCTTTACCAGCAGGGGCCTGTAAAATCGAACAGTCTGCTGCTGTTGACCTGTTTGATGCTGTTCTTCAGGGCTCTGATCTCCAGATCCAGACTTCGGACTTTAAGCTCGGCTTTGTGGCGCTCGTCAGCCTCGGCCCGCTGCTGCTCCTCTTTCCTCTGTAGCTGCTCACGGGTCTTATTATACAGCATTAGAGCGCTCTGATGCTTTTCCTGTTCCTGTCTCAAAAGGAACCTTTTATGAGAAGAGAGAGAGAGAGAGAGAGAGAGAGAGAGAGAGAGTCAATGGCACTCTTCCAAACCCTGGTGAGCATCTGACCTCCTTCCACATGCATTGAGTTGAGCTCACTTGAGATTGTTCATGTCCGTTTCCAGCTCCAGTCTGAGATGTTCTAGGCTGGACTTGCTGCCTCTGATCTCATCCAGCAGGATCTTGAGCTCGTTGCGTTCTTGCTCCAGCTGAGAGGTTTTATCCGCCAGACGACTGTGCCTGTCTCTCTCCCTCTGGATTGTGCGCTCATACTCATGAAACATGTTTTGTAGTTTCACTACGCTCACTGAGTCTGCAGGGTGGACATAAGACAGGGTGGACATCTTCCTTTGCTGAACACCTGATTATAGGTAACCTAATAGTTTATTTGCAGCTGATTGGATCAGAGCGACTCACCCATATAGGTCGAGTCGAGCTGTTTGAAGAGCAGAGATGCGTTGCGGTATCCAGATACTGGAGTCTCCAGCTCTTCAGTGGCTGTGTCAGAAGACTGGGTGAGATCTTCAAAATCATCCGCCATCTCCAGCTCTCCAGTGCTCTGCATAGGAGACAATACAAGTCAATAAAACAATGAGTATCCTGTGTTAAAGTCACCATAATTTCAAATTTCAAAAATTTGGGGGGGAAAATTGCAGTATTTATTATAAATGATTTATCTGTGCAAATCATTTTTTAAATCCATGTGCCCTTGTAATCTTTCATCAAAATCCACTTCCTCTTGCAGCGACCTTTCTTCTCTGATGGCGTTTACTGGCGCGAATACAGGGCAATCTGTCACTCACATCAGATCGACCAATAGCAAACCACAACAATCCAATCAATGCCCCCCATGAACAAAATCAAGTCCCGCCCTACATTTATTTTTGTCCCAGAAGTTGTTTCATTAAGATATACGTCACAATAGGGAAGGAAAAACTATTTTACATTTAACAAATATTTTCCTTCTTATTCTCGAAGGTGCGTTTGGTAACCACTGTCATAAACAAACACTACAGGGGTTACCTTATCAAGAAAGAAATTCACCTGCTCTTTCTTACGCCTTGAAGACGGAGACCTGTCAGAACAGAGGGGAAAAGAAGAGAAAACATAATTTTAGACAAGATTATCTTTAATCAGTCAACAACAGTCCACCGGAGAGCAAGTTTAGTGCTCTAAAATGAAGATATAATGCAGTATTCGATTAAAAAAATGTAAATGTTATAACAATGCCCAAATGGAATCTGCACTCTTTTCATTTGTTTTCTCAATGATTGTTGGGAAAAGTTGTGGAATTTTGTTGAATGATTTACACTTCATTTTTATCATTAGCTAAAAGACATCAAATTATTCAAAATATTTTTCATATTTGGTAGAATTCTATGGGCACAGATTCTGTACAGGCTAAGTTATACTTCTAATGTTGCTGCTGCAACGCTGCAACATATAAAAATCAATATTTTATAATGAAGCTGCATTAAAAAGCATGTAAATACTGCATGTATACCTCCTGTCCTCCTCCGACAGCTCACTTAAAGTACTATCATCAAAGACAGACTCGAGGTCTCCGTTATGGCGGGTCGCAGGTCGGGAGGGTTTTCCCTGAAGCAGTGGAGCTACACAGAGATTTCTCGCTTGGCTACCTACAGTTTTCTTTTCCTCCTCCTTTTCATCTTCCTCACCATGTGGTGGTGCCCTGTCAGTACTGGAGGTACACAGATCTCAACATGAAGTTGAAATGAAAGATTTAACTAAAATAAACAAATGTCAACTTCACAGCCTCCACCCGGGAAACACCCAGAAAGAAATAGAAATATCTGATGATATCAGAAGCAAAATCAGAGAGTCAGCAAAGACCTGATGGCTATCTTTTAATTAGAATGAAACCTAATTAAAAATATAACACAATAGTTGTATACCATGGCTACAGACTTTGTTTTTGATTGCATGCATATTCATTAAAAATAGAATGAAAAAAAAAAAATCTATCGGGCTGAAAGCTCTTTACTCTTTAAGTGTCCTCAGTAATTGTTTTTCCAGTAATGTTTGAAGCTCTGTTTAAGCACACAGGGTATAAGGAATTCCAAAATAAAATAAAATAGAAGCATAGTTCTTCAATAACTATGTTTCCATCCAACTATTTGTATGCAAATATTGGGATATCGCATAAAAAAATAATAAAAAAACACTGGATGGAAACACCAAAAAACGCATAAATTCTAAAAATGTGCATAAAAAATATATGTATGTGCTCAACTGAGGCACTTTCCTTATCCGATAAGAAGACACAAACTACAATGAAAACACATTTACCTAATAAATCCCTCGATGCGCAACAAAAAAACTCTCAGAGGACATGATTGGATATCTGGACTAACCAGTGGACCAATCGCATCACGGCATCTCAAATGTTTGTTTGGTCATTCTGAAATGCCTGATCCAAAGTCTGTCTTCAGAATGATTTAGTTTAATTCCCTCCCAGAAGTGTCTCACACGATTGCGTTCCTAAACACTAGGCATCCAAACCAGGGGCGTCATGCAAGCCAAAATTCTGGGGGGGCACAATCTGAGACATTGCAATTGTTTTCTGACGGGTGATATGGATCATGTTAGGAGGGGTCAGGGGGTTTCTCCCCCTGAAAATTTTTAAATTCTGGCTGCTAAACATACCATTTCAATGCAGTTTGGGAGGGACAGAAATACCTTAACGGAGCTAGCAGCAACACTCCTCTATCTGATTCTGAGGACTAAGTTAAAGTATCTATTTTGTAAGTTTATGTAAAAGACAGGTTGATGAAAGAACTGTAAGCTCAAACTCAAAAGCTTTTGAAGTCTACTTCATTAAAGCATGTTTACACACACACTTACTGTACACTTAGGCCTACTACACATGATTTTAAAAACAGTACCATTGCAGTTTTTATGTTATGATTTTAAATTGGTATGTGACCTAAGAACGATCTTACATTAAAGGTAGCCTACATAAAGGTGCTGAGGTCTGACTTTGTGGTGCTCTGAAATTAAGTTATTTTAATATTAATATGTGATGAAGGACTTTGAAAGAAGTTTGACAGATTTCAGTGCTGAATAAGGTTAACACTACCCCGTTTATTTGAAAATGGTTAATATTTGACAGAAATGTAAAAAAGTAATCAAATCAAATGCAATATGTATAGCGATCTGTATAACAACTATGCTGTAGGGATTTGGGGGGTAGTCCTACTATGATATTAGACTACATTAAAAGATAATGAGTTTCAAACCTGAACCAAACATATTTTTTAATTCAAAGATCAAAGTCTGTCATTAGTCTTTAGTCTGCCAAAAAAAAAACCCATTAAAATCATGAACTCAAATGTCATTGTGAAAAAAAAATTGTGTTACTGTTGTAACAGTGTGTAGGCTAAATCAGACCTTTCAGGCTATAGCCTAACGCTAATAAGCCTCATGGCAAAATTATTATTACAACTAAATTGTCGGTCATTAAATAGGAAAACTAAATAATTTTGTAGATGATTTGCTTTGTGTAGGCCTAACCCGACATCAGACATTACAAGGCCCGGACGAAGTTTTTTTTTGCACACAGTGATGCGACCAATCAATCACTCCTTTAATGCTGCGTTCACACCAGACGCGAATAGCGCGTCAAATTCGCGCCTACCGCGTCTAGTTATAGCCTACGCGTGAACACTTTGAATCCATTCGCGCGTCAAGAGCAAATGACGCGCGTAAAAAAACTAAAGTTTAGACTGGCTGGCTGCCTCCACATTCACTGTCCTCGCGGCTGCGGCTGCTGCAATTGGAAGGGGCTGGCTGCAGGACGACTCAGCTTCCACGGACAGTTTTTAATATTTAATATCAAGATTTTGCTTTAGTATAATTTTCGGGACAATTAAGGCCGGTTTCGGGATTCGGGACAACAGCTTAGATTTCGGGACTGTCCCGAATTTTTTCAGGACTTCTGGTCACCCTAGGGAGGAAAAATCTGAGGGGGCACGTGCCCCCTCACTTTGAATGGGCATGACGCCACTGATCCAAACGGTCATTTCAGCCCGTTCTCATCCCAAGGCGTCATACATGTGACGCTTTGGACATTTCGTCGAAATCTTACGCACATGGCATCCTTTAGCGTCAATATGAGACGCAGAACCCAAGGCGTCATAACCGTAACCCTACCCCAGACTAAAAGCTACCCATAACAGTGCGTGTTATATTGACGCTAAAGGATGCCATGTGCGTAAGATTTCGACGAAATGTCATATGGCGTCACCTATATGACGCCAAAGGATGAGAATGTGTTGGTCATTTATGATGTACAAAAAAAGAGTGCCTTCCCTGATTGCAGAAGCTTCCATTTTTATTACAGATATTTTCCACCAATTTCCCAGGAAGTGACGCTTTTTTTCTTGAACACAAGGCTGCTTTATTTTATGCGATATTCCCATTTTGTGCATAATTTAAACTTGCAACTTTGGATGAAAGCATAGCTTATGTGATCGGATCAAAAAAAGAAATTCTCCCTTCACATTAATTCAATCTACTGTAGTAATGTGACATATATACCTTCTTGGACTTCTTGACAGATGTCTCGGTGAAACACTACCCTCTCTTCCCAAAGACCTGCCGTCAGACATCCCGTCCTGTTGAGGTTTTGGGTTCCCAGAGTTGGTGTCAGTTTTCTTCCCTTTTCCTTGGTCAAGTTCAGCTCGTCCTCTAAATCCTCCGGAATCCCATAAAGCACTGGGCTGGTGTTCTCCCCTCATAACATCGGTCTGTTCCTTACCACCCTAAACAGAAGATATTAAGGAAAGACAATTCTAGATTTAAACCCACTTCTGGGAAATGTTAATGCATCAATCGATTTAGCCAATTGATCATGCAAAACATTCATATACAGTCACATACAAGACAAAACTCAGCAAAAACACCACACAATACAGCATGTCTTCTTTTCTTATTTAAAAAGAAGCGCAAGCAACATAAAAACACTTCAAGCCAACATCAACGGAGAAGTTCCGACCACAGAGGGTTAAAAACGGTGGTTGAAAACTCATCAGTTGAGACACATCATAAAAACACACACTACCACTAGTATGACAGATCTTCAGGAAGATGAGGAGAGATCTTCAGACAGCTGAAGGAAACCATCCTTGGCACACATGCACACGACAGATGAGGTGTGAACTGACGCCCATTTGTGGCTTCAAGTAAATCATTTGACACCAGTGCATAAAATTAACTGATAAATATTTAATAGAGTGACAGACTGAATTCAAGACAAGTGCTGGTCAGGTCACACACTGACATCTTACAAACGTTAAGACAGACACAGGACAAGATGGAACAAGGGACCCCGTGAAATCAAGCTTTGTAGCCCATGTCTTTTAGCATAGTACTAACAGTTGAATCATTAATTGACTAATTTGCCAATGTAGCAGCATTGTCTAAAATGTTTATTGCTGCACAATGTGATCTCGAATTGTTGCACTACGAACATTACGAACACAGCACAAATTAGGATTTGCTAGGATGTGGTGCAAATTAAAAGGTGGCTTTTATAAATATAAAAAAACGAATAAAACTGCACCTAAATATTGAAAAATAAAAATAAAAGCCAATTTAAAATAAATTACTAACTCAACATTCAAAACACTATAGGCCTAATGTTATATAAATAATACTAAAATAATACAGATTTCATGGGGTCTTAAAATGCATGAAGAATGCAAATGATATGAAAACACTGGAATGAGTAGAAATGCTAGTATAAAAAACGCTGACAAGACAATAGCTCTGTTTCAAAGACTAGCGTGCTGCCTTGCTTAATATATAGCCTCCTGCCTTCTAAGGCACAATGCTAACCATCGTGAAATCTCACAAATGACTGATTTGAAGGATTTATATAGGCAACAAGTTCAGTTCTATATAAAATGTGAATATTTACAAATTTACAATTACAACATTTAAATGTTTTCCTATGTGAATGTGTTAAAAGCATCACGCTAAATGCAATGCATCGCCCGATTTGCACCATAATCACATATTTACAGATACAGTGTCAACTTAAAGACAGATAAGCTTTGGTAAAACAATGCATCTCTGAAAGCAGCATTTCAAACAGCCATTGTCTTTTTGATGCCTTAAAATGCTGTCTAAGTAGGCAGCTCACTAGGTTTGGAACAGAGCTAATGATTAGCATAACCAGAGATAGGGAAGAGTTGTGTAATTTGGCTGGTCAGAGTCGGGTCAGTATTATAAGATGACAGAACAGACGGCTCTGTTTTTGAAGCTGGAGCTTTTCCCCGGAGCTTATAGACCTCATATTTTGAGTTTACATGAATGAAGAACAAGAAGACAGAAGCCAAGCTGAAAGTCTTCATTTGTTATAATGATTTGGTTTATCTAAGACTTTGTTTATCTAATTTGTTTATCTGAGACTCCTCCCGGGGTCCTACCTCAAGTGTGGACTTCCACGGGCCCTCGTCAACCTCATCGGAGTCAGAAGAAAGCACTTCTAGAATTTTAGGTGGGACTTTCAGGTCATTCTCAGCAAGTAATGGGGGTCTGTAAGGTTCTTCAAGTTCTTCTTCTACACCAAATCCAGATTCTTGTTGATAGTTTTCTTTGCTTTCACTATTAGCTCCCTCGTTATCATCAGTGCCATCTTCTTGGTTCTCTAGCTTCTGGGCCTCATACGTAAGGGATTCTGGGATGATTTGAGGGTTGTGTTGATCACTGGGAAGCTCTGCATCGCTGACCTCAACACTAACCGTGCGGTGGACGCTTTCGGACTGTGAGTCCTCCAGACCTGACTCTCTTTGCTCAGGGATGGGCAAAAGTATGGCACTTCTCGCCCGGGCGGTGGGCCGCACTATTGGCTCTCCCTCTTCCTCACTGGAATCATCCTCATCCGCTTCCTTTTCCACCTCTTTTATTTCCTCTTCATCTTTCTGATGTGCTTGTTTCCATTCCTGCTCCAAAAGGTCACCCGGTTCCTTGTGCTCCAGTTCTCCGAACTTCTCTTTTAGTTCAGCAGCCACATTTTTGTATTGGGACTTGGTCTCCTTTTTTTCGGTCTCCACCCAGATTTTCTCATAGCGTTCCTCCCAGAGAATCTCATCAGTTTTCTCATCTTGTTCGTCCTCTCTAGGAGAGGTTGGGAGCTTCAACGGTTCATTAGATGGCTTATTTATGTTTACAGAAGACGTTTGTAATGCCTCTCTTGCCTTTATTTGCATAATTGGACAAAAGAATAGAATTAACAATGAAAAACTAAAACAAGTCTGGTTGACAAGGACTTCAGACCAAACTTAGGACACAAGCACGTGACTCATGCCAACATTTAAAACTGTATCACTGTCACAAACACCACTTTTAACTAAAATATTGCACAAAGGAAGCACATGGTGACATTAAAAACCAAATCCACTGAAGACAAAAAACACATCACTGTAGTTTCCAATTATAGCTAAGGCAAAAAACGGTGCTTTCAACAATTACAGGAGAGTTTTCCAATTTTAAATAAATTAATAAAATTATAAAAATTAAAACCAGATTAAGCTTTTGTTTTCATTCAACTGCAAAGTACTCGCTATATAAAATTTAATTATTCGTTTTTAATTTATTTTTAGCGAGTACTTTGCAGACAATTTTCACTGTGAAAATTAAAATCATTTAAAAAATAAATATTTTGGCACATAGTTTGCAGATATTTTCAATAATGCAATGCTTAACCAGGCTTTCAGTTTTATTTACCGGTATTCATTTATTTAAAATTGGCAGAAATTCTTCCATAGAGTTTGTTAAATGAATTACGCCCACCTGATCTGCATTTTCACTTGCGTCAGAACTGTTTTCACTCTCATCATCTTCAGCTTTGGGTTCCTGCTGATGAACTGAAGAGAAATTCAGACACATTACTATACAATATAAAACAGTGAACAGTGTATTGAACCCTGAACGTTCATCTTTACATTAAAGAGATTTACCTGCGTTAGGCTCAGTGACGTTTGGCAGTGAATTTGTTGTCTTGGCTGGACTGGAGGTGTCTGTATCCCAGTCTGATTGTGTGTATCAATAAACCATTTACTCAGAAATTCACCAGAAATGTTGATATGTTTCATTATCATAAAGATTTCTAGTTTCACCTTCGCTCTCTGGCCTCTGATTCGAGTCCAAGCGCAGTCGTGGCAGTGGTCGTGGCTTTGAGCTGCCGTTTGGATTGAGAGATCGTGGACTAGGAAGAGGTTGTGTGCTTGAGGTTGTGGGTTTGTTTTTCTCTGGACTGGCTTCTTCATGTTCCCTGGTGTCCACTACCTGCTGCTGGGGTGTTACGGGTAATGCAGAAGCTGCAGGGCTTTCGAAGACCGGTTCCTCCTCCAGCTTATGAACTGGGAAGTTCTTACTGGCCTTACTTGTGGTGCTGGCAGAGTCCCAGTCTGACGCATCTATGAGAGGAAGTGAAAAATGCAAATTGCAAACCCAAAAGAGACCATCTTCACTGCCAGTGTGGAGCTGAAGACTTTTCATTGACACTCTCACTGGAGATCTTTCAAAATAAGCAGATTCACAAAAACTATTTTTTTTTTTTTTATTAAATATGTATTTATTTTTAGAGATTTTGCCATTTGACAGAAGATGGAAAAGACCAGGGAAATGGGAAAATGGCAAGCTGAACTGAAACTTTTGCTGTTCACAGTATATGCACTAACTGCTAGGCCACGGCTCTGATATTAGCAAGCATCAGCAGAACTATAAATGTCCAACGAAGGTACATAGAGTGCTTGAGTATCTGACCTGGAGGGCATTGGCGATTTGCTTTTGTGTAAAATAAGACAAAAACACGAACACATCAGACATACATAACATACATTCAGCGCAAAGTTTAAAGATTGATTCAGGAATGTTTAAGTGAAGCAAAAACACATTAAGATTACCTTCAAGATCATCAGCATCCCCCAAACCAAGTTCTTCCATTAGGTCTGCAGGAACAGAGAATTTTATTCAAAAAGCCAAACTTGTTACAATATAGTTTATTTTTGTGTTAAGAAAATTCAACGATGAGATGACCTGTTTTCTTATTGGCTTCTTTTGAATCCATCAGCTTACTAAGAACAGACACTGGCTCTCTTTTGATCACTTTGGGCTGTGAAGAAAATGTTTACATTTATTATTAAATTCAAAAGTTCAAAAAATTATTATTTACTTATACATTTACATTAACATTTATGCATTTGGCAGATGCCTTTATCCAAAGGGACTTGCATTGAAGGTATCATTTATATCTATAAAATATATAGATTTGTTTTTTAAATCAATGTACTCCTGTAAATTAAATTATCTACTATTTGAACTACAGGAGTACATAAATATTTGAATATTAATATAATATATTGTATTATTAGATCATATAATATAAATAATATTAACTTATCAATATTAATATATTTAACATTGCTGGAAAGTATTGAAATCCTTTGCATTTCCACCCTTTTTCTTAAATTAATTCAGCTGACTCTACTTAACATTGAGTATCCATTCAAACTTTGTTTTGTAGAAAATTTCAGTCTTAGGTGCGGTGTGTTGTATTCTATATTTCAAAACAAAATGTATGATTAAACTTTAAATATCCCCTACTGACATGACAATATTTAGCCTTCACAATCTAATCATTAATGCATTTTACCCAAAAAACTGCATTGCAAACGTCGGTTCTTCATTCATGAATACAAATAAACTTGAACTTTAAAAGGATGCTTACTGGTATTTCAGTTTCCTTCTCTTCTACATCATCCTCGTCATTTCTTAAAACTGAAAGGCAAAAAATAAAAATATCAACTCCTCTAAAAACATATCAACGGACAAAGACAAGCCTACATGTGGCGAGTGCGCAGGCATGCACATGCAGCGATGGAGGTCTCCCATGATGCCTGTAAACTGGGGTTTGAGTTCACAAGCATTTAAAGGAAATAATTCTGCACCGTTTAGCTACAATGTTAATTTGAATGAATGAACTCATCTTGTAAACATGAGCAACAATAATGGACCCACTATAAGCAAATATTAGTTGAGCATCATGCCATGTCTTATCGCATGCCATGAATGCACAGATGACAACAGACGCATAAGACAAGAGATCAAGATCCGAGGACAAGATGCTAATGTCACGGCTGGAGACACAGCAGGGGGTTATGGGTGATGATTAATCCAGCAGGACAACAGCAAATCATGAGGCAGATCAGAATGCCTACCCATCGGCCTGCAGCCTCCTGGCTGGCCTATACTTCTCAATAAATTAACCTCCCTCCCTCCTCTTACGAAGGAGGGAACGTATAAGAAGTCTACAAAAGAATTCAATGAGATTATGAAATGCAAATCTGCAAATAACCTACACTTTGCATTATTTACCATAGCATGTAAAAACATCTGTTAAGCAGAAGCAATGGAAAATGTCAATATTCTCTGCATATTTTTAAGCATGAAATGGCTGCAGAAGGCTACACAGACAAAGCTATTATGGTATTACACTCTAAAATGCAATCATATTTTTATATAGTAAAAAAAATAAAAATAAAAGCCACTGCCAATGCCATACATACCTTCAGTGTTCTCCTCACAAATACTGGACATGGATTTAAGTGATTTGGCAGGAGTTTGTAGACCACTTGCCTGCTTTTTCCGTGGACTCTCGGAACCAGACTGTTAAGTGAAAAAAGAGAGAACATACCAGAATGAAATGCAGTCACAGATGACCTTAGGACAGGGGTTTCCAAAAAGTTTTTATTTTCTTTCTTTTTTTCAATATTACATTAATAAAACAACTATATGTGCATTGATTAAATTAATTCCTAATTTAAATAATTAAATATAATTGTTAAAATACATAATTAGTATTTAAATATAACTACAATTTATTAAATAAATATAAATTCATTTGTACGTATTATGAATTACATTCATTTTACAATTTAGTTAAATATACTTGTTAAATAATACAAGTATTCATTAAATATAACTACAATTTATTTAACTTATTTAATTGAATGTAAGAATTTTGTATACTTTTTGTTTAACTAAGTTGCATTAATATCACAAATCCACAACCCTTGCAATTCCATCACAAACCTGTAGGGGTTTTCTAACTACTGGTTGGAGAAAGCCTGTTTTAGGGTGTGATGCTTTATGCATAAAATGGATTACTGTATGAAGATTTCACCAACTTTGCTTTGTTTAATATGCCTTGCGACTGACCTCTGAATCCCAGGGAGAGTCGTCATTTTCATCTTTTTCGAGCCCCAATTCGGAAAGGAAATCTGAAAAAACATGCATATCTAGTCAAATGTATTACTTATATATATATATATATATATGGTCACAAAATAAATGCCAGAATTCTTAAAGCAAAAATCGTTCAAACCATAAACTATGAAAATGTACCTCTTCGCTGGTCTTTGCTAGTGCCACCATTTTGAGGAACATTAGATTTTTCACACTTTTCCTCCAGTTCTTCCCTCTCATCCTCCTCTTCTTCTACATCCTCCTCTTCCTCATCCTCTGTGGATGCCTCTTCCTGTTCAGAGATGAGTTGAAAGCCAACATAAACAGAGCATTTTGCACTCAAGGCACTCAAAAAGTTGTACAATTCAATGAGATTAGATACATAAACGAACAAAAGACACAAAACAATTGGGATGAGCAAGAACAGATTTGTCAGGATTGCATCTTTAGTGCCTCCTACCCATAGCTACCACATCTAGAAGCTATAACTACAAACCACAAGTCACCACCTCCTATCCACAAGCTACAGGTATCATCTACAGAGTACCTGTAATGATCCTTGCTTTGACCGTCTTTCTTCCATTACAGATTCGTTAACAGAGTTCTTCTCAAGTTCTTCCTCCTTACCATCTTCTCCATCAGAATCAGAAGTGAGATCAACTTCATCTATGACGGTATAGGGGATTTCTTCTTGAAGAGCTAGTTCTGGTTCAGTCACCTCTGTTAAACGTTCATCTGCAAACTCTACCGAAAGGTCACCCTCAAGATGAGAATTGGGGCTTGAACATTGAGATTCTGGATTCATAACTGCTTCCTGTGACTTTTGATCCAAACCCTGAGATATAAAAGGGATAAATGTTGAAGGTGAGGGACTGCAGTGTTGGGGACTTGGTGAGTGGCTTGAGAAACTTGAGCTTTGTGGACTAGTTGCAGCTGAATGTTGATGGCTAGGTCCAGCAGATTGCCTTGGACTTGACAGTTGCTTGAGACTAGGGTTCGTTGGGGATCTTGGACTTGTTGGAACTGGGCTCATTGCTTTTGAAGGATTCGGGCTACCTGAATGAGATCTCACCAGGAATGGTTTTTCCAATTGTGCTGGACTAGATGTGGTGGAACATTTTGGCCTAATGTTGGAGAGGTTTGGAGACTGTGGTTGACTTGCATCATCATCAATACATCCATCATCATCTTCCACCATAGATTCATCGTCAGATACATCAGAGATCTGATCTATTTCAGAAACTTTGACCGAGCCACTTGCAAAGTCATATTGCATTTGCTTCACTTGGCTGTCGTCCTCTTGACTTATACTGTGGTCTTCATCACTTTGGCCAACAATCATGGACACTGGTATAGTTTCACTGTCATCACTGTGCTCCATGTGCTCAGGTTCTTCATGTAAAGGACTCTGGGAAAGGTGCTCAACAGGTTCTAACAATGATCTTTCTGAAGTGTTGTCATCCTGAACCAAAGTCTCTTGATGTTGATCTTTTTCTGCACTTGGCATCTCCTTAGCATCAGGTGTCCCAACACTTTTGTCTGAGCCAGACTCCCAAGAAACCTCAGGGCTCTCTGGTTCCTTCTGTCCCAGCAAGGTCAGAAATAAGTTCAGAGGCTTTTTCGTTTGGGCTTCTTCCTCCTCCCCAACATCATCCCAATCATCTTCATTATCATCTGCAGTAGTTATGGCTTTTGACTTAGGTGATGTTGAAGGAACATCCAGATTGCTGGTGTCAAGATCAGTTATTCCTTCATTTGGTCTCAGTTGAATTTCATCCGTTTCATCTTGAAGTTGTGCATCTTCACATACAAGGGTTGTCCGTTGAGAGGCCTCCACTTTTAAACTGTTCTTCCAAGTTCTCAACAGCTCCTCATCTTGATCATCATCATCATCCTCCCAATCATCATCACAATGGTTTTCATTCTTGCTCTCTATTGGATTTCTGTGTGTTCTGTCCACACTTGGTAAAGAAGTTGGACTTAGACTTGGACTGTCATTGGCCCCCTCTTTGTCCTCCTCATCTGAGAATCTTGCCTCGACCCTGACGGCTGACACAAGACAACCATCCTCTAAATCAAGAATCCCTGGAATTGGACCACCAAAAAGTGGCTTTTCAGGAATAGTTTCATTCACATCCATTTTCTCCGGTGCCTCTTGTTCTTGATCTGTCCTTACCTCCAGAGGATTGTCCCCTGAGACACCGTCCTCCATCCTTTCCCGTCCAGGTTGGTTGACATTTCCAACAGCCTTATCTGATTGTTCTGCTGTACTGAGAGCAATGGTTTTAGGAAACCCAGGAATGTTTGTAGTCTCACAAGCCACAGCAGGATCCTCTTTTTCATCTTCCTCTTCATCATCTTCTTCACCATCCTCATTTTCATCTTCATCATCATCATCTTCTTCGTCATCATCATCCTCGTCTTCTTCTTCCTCCTCCTCCTCCTCACCTTCTTCTTCTTCTTCACCATCATCGTCATCCTCATCTTCATCTTCATCAGATTCGTCCTCTTGACTTTCATTGCCTTCCATGTCTAGTTTACTACCAGAGGGCAGCTCTGTTAACTCGCTCTGCCCACCTGACACAGCAGGGTGGAATGGGTGGAATAAAAACAATAAAGAAGGAAAGAGTTAGACAGTGTACCACACAGAGACACTGAGGGTTACCTTATGGGTGCTGCTGAAGGGGGTGGAGCTCATCTGGGGTGGGTGGGGTAAAGAGGCAGGTGGGGTTGCTACGGGGGGTTGGAGGGAGGTGCTGCTGGAGGGGAATGGTCTGGACAGAGGTGGGCGGTTTAAACCCTTATCCTCACTGTCCAGTTCTGACTCTGACCCGCTCCAGGATTTGTCTGCATCCCGATCTGCTATGACTACAGACAGAGACAGCATATCACTGCACATTGTGGTGGCTGCTGGATAAGAAATACCACCTTTTTCTTTTACTTTTTGATAAAGACATCACCTCGTCTTATTTCTCTAAAATGCAACATGAACTATACAGTTTTTAAGTGATTTTAAGCAGCAAAAATGATGATACCATTTTTGTCAGATTTAAATTGGGATTTTAAATATGTTACTGAAACAAGTTTAGCCAATTTAATCTTTCCGCATTCAAATTGGATGAGAGCGGTAATTGTGTGCCTAGAACTTATATATATATAAATCTGCCAAGGAGTCTTGCCAAGATGGCTGCCAAGTGGTCTGTGTTGCCCTAAAGGGACTTTGCTACAGGGCAGGAGCTTTAAATTACAGCACAGCCACAATTCATACAAAAACATTTAAAATTAAAACCTACCTTCTATTTTTTCCCTTTTTGATGTGCTTATGAGTTTCTTTAAATTTACTTTCGGTTTCTGTAAAAAAAAAAAAAAGATTACCTAACCCAATATTACAATATTTTCAATCAATATCACATGTTATTCAGAACTGTTTTCATGCACAGTACAACAGAGCTCAGAAATACCTTTGGGCTCAAATCTAACTCGTCATCATCATCTGATGAAGGCCAGGAATCAGCAGCACCACTTTTTGATGCTCTGCAAATTAATACATTTTAGTGCTTAATAAACTTATTGAATCATTTGTAGCTGCTATCATCATCCATTCCTGTCTGATATATCAATGACATCTCACCTGCTAATGGAGTCTGTGTGGGAAATGTCCTCTGTATCTGAGGAGAGAAATATGAAAGAGATTACCTGCACTTAGGACAAAATAGACCCTAGCCAATAAATAATCCATAGCAGGTACAGGCATTTTCTTCCAATACAGCTATGGATCAATTTATCAAGATCAATTCACAATTATTTGTTGTGAACTGATGCATTCCAAGAGACCTATTCCCACCAATAAAGTATGTTTTTGTCCAGTTTCCCCCCTTTGTTTGACTAATGGGTTAAGAGCAATAAGCCTTTAGGTCACGTCTCTAGAATCTATTACATTTTCTATATACAGTAAATGCAGGGCAAAATAAGGGGCATGACAAGTGATTGCTGATAAAGTGGGACCTTATTTTATATATTTATACTACAACAAGAAATCTGTTGTTGTCAAATGTTTTTTATTGTACACTGAAGAATGGTAATGACTGGATTTTTTCATTAAGTCTCGCTTTTTCATTTCGATCTTGGTGCGAAATGCAAATAGGTCTTTAACCAAGTATGCAAGCGTACAACAAACAAAAATGGATAGCTCCTATGTCATGACACACCATGGTTTACCATTCAGCAACATGAATGCACTCATACTACTCTTATATTGTGTCTTAAACTCTGAGATGGTAAAGAATGATGTGTCTGATCTACAGCACATCAGTTGGCACACATTGGCAATACCTTTCCCTGCTACTGCAGAGCTGCTTCCTGCTGCTACAACAGATGAGTGTGGAGTGGGAAAACAGAACTAAATCAAAACACTGCACTCAACACTGCAGGAATACTGACGTACATATTTATGAAGACAGACGACACTGAAAACATTTTGCAAATGGTCTCACCATCTTTATCTAGAGCTGGCCCTCCCAAAGGCAAACCGGCCACAATACCGCCTGGGCTGCCGAGGACGGACGTCTGTTTCTTTTTGCTTGCGGTAAAATGGGAAGGTGACTGAAGGGATCTTCTCTTTGTCCCATGCTCAATGATCAGATGTGAACATCTGGAACGGAACGATTGATATGAGCTCCAACAAGCTTAAAAAACAAAGCTGTCAATGTCTGCATTGCATTTCCATTATATTAACAAAACATTGCCAATTTAACATTACCATCACCTTTTCAATTACTCCTAACAATCTTTACAATGCATCAAAATTAGATCATAGCAACACAAATCACCAACATTCATAGTTAAAACAACACACAAACTTTGTATTTAACGTCAAATGGTGAGAAAGCCCTTACGCGTGGTGTCCATTCATGACGGCATAATCATCAGAAGACCATCCCTTATCATCTTTCACCATGATGTCAGCATCATACTGCAGGAGCAAACGCACCATGCTGATTTGTCCATTGCACGCCACTATCATCAATGCAGACCTTAATAATGGGAGAAAGAATGTAAATCAGTTTTGTTATAGCTAACTAAAACCAAAAATGCTAAAAAAAACATTTACGTAAACTTTTAGCTTTTTTACATGTTCATCTTTTCTTTAGTGTGTAATTTGCTCTTTGAGCATGAAAAAGGTCTGCAAAGTTATTCTCTATATCAGTGTCACTGTTTCTGAACTCCCTGAAATGCCTCCATTGTAGTCTTGAGATTCTTCCGGGAACGAACACGTCACAATATTCCTCATTTAAATTATTCATACGCAGAATAAAGGGGCGGGGCCTGGTTGAGTTAGTTATGGTGCGTTCTATTATTTTGGTTGTTTAAATGAAGATTTTAATCACTCGTATTACTGCAATACCTTACTGCGTCCGTATCACTGCCTGTGGGTATGGGAATCGGTCTTGTTGTGAGTGTAATATTGAATGAAGCCTCGTTTCAAACGGGTATTACTAACGTGGCTAGTGTTGCTAACAGAAGATAAACTAAAACATGAAATAAAGTGAAAATTTTAGAAGTTCAAATGGCTGAGTTTTGATAAGCGCCTGGTACTCGGCCAGTGCTACCATAGCAACAGCTTTCCGGGTGGCGTCCATGTTTTTCTCCGACTCGAACGCGCAAAACATACCAGAACGCTTGAAGTGTGGAAATGGCGTCATATCTGAGGGCCGAGTCGGTTCGTTGACAATAATAGAACGCACCATTAGTAGTGTGTTAAAACTGGAGGTTATGGAAAGGGGCGTGACATTTCCCAAACACACTCGAAGCGCTTCACCAATCACAACACACTGGTCCAGCCAACCAATCAGATCACACTGTGCTTTTCTGAAGGAGGGGCTTCATAGAGACAGGAACTAAACAGAGCGCTACTGACAAACTGGGAAGAGAGGAGCTGCAACAATGTCAAATATGGAAAGAATAATGAGTTTTTTGAACATTCAAGCATGAACACCTATTCTAGTAGTGCATATTTTTTACCGTTGCTCCTGGTTCTTGACATTAACATCTGCTCCCTCTTTCAATAGAAGCTCTGTCATGTCTGTGTGGTTTTCCATCACAGCCAGCATCAGTGGAGTGTTGCCATCCTGTCAATCAAAACAACAAAACATCTCAAGACTGGATTGCATGAACTATCTAACCTTTTAATGTGCAAAACAATTATTTTTGGTGCATCCTGCCATAAGTTATATGAACCAATGTTGTGAGTAGGCATTTTTATAGTGTATACTATGCAGTGCACACTAGTTAGCACTTCTAGTTAGCTAGCAAGTTAGTATTTCTCCAGTCTGGTGCCGCAGAAATTACACTCATCACATTTATGTGAATGTACACCTTTTGTGTGTGTTTAATACTGGAGCCGAGCACTGAAGTTTCACCTTGTTCTGTGCATTGATGTTGGCTGAGTGCTCAAGGAGCCGCAGCGCCACAGGTAGGGAGGGGATGCGGGCGGCCAGGTGCAGTGCCGTGTTTCCATTGATGTCCACCAGATTGGGGTCAGCCTCATGTTCCAGGAGCAAAGACACCGAGCGGTCTTGCTCACACTGAACCGCCTACAAGCCAAAAGAAACATGCATGACCACAAATACATAGCTGTCAGCATTTATTTATATTCATCGGATTCACATAATTCCACAAGAACAAACCGAGTGTACCTTCATCAAGGCGGAGCGATTCTGATTGTCACATAAGTTTAGCTTCACTTTGCTCTCCACCAAAAACTGAACGACATCTGTGTGTCCGCAGGAACAAGCGATGTGCAGCGCAGTTCTGTGGGCAAATAAGTTCAAGTAAGAATAATAATAAAAAATTTGTTTTACTTTTATTCAGCAAGGATGCATGAAATTGATCAAAAGTGACAGTAAAGACATATATAAAGTTAGTTACAAAAAAATTCTATTTCAAATAAACACTGTTCTTTTAAACTTTCTATTCATCTAAGAATCCTGTAAAAATGCATCACATTTCCCACATAAATTAAGCAGCACTGTAATAATAAACTGTTTCCTTCCAACATTGATAATAACTGAGCATCAAATCAGCATATCAGAATGATTTCAAGGATCATGTGACACTGAAGACTGGAGTAATGATGCTGAAAATTCAGCTTTGATCACTGGAATAAATTACATTTTAACATATTCAAATAGAAAACATTTAAAATTGTTATATTTCACAATATTACTGTTTATATTTGGTCAAATAAATGCAGCTTATGCAACAACAAATTATACGTTGAGAGCCTGGAGTCATTTAAAAGATGCATAAAGAATAATTTCAACACGTCAACACGAAATCACAATCATTAAAAGTAATCGTGCATTCTTGTTAATGCGCGTTGGAGATAAAGTGGTAAATTATGTTGTTCTTTTTTTTGCAGTACTCAAGTACTCGCATCACTTCATAAAATTAAAGTTAAACCACTGGAGTCACAAGGATTACTTTAATGATATCTTTACTACTGTTCTGGGCCTTGAAAGTGGTAGTTGCGTAGCTGTCAATGGAGGGACAGAAATCTCAGATTTGATTTCAAATATCTTCAATTGGGTTCCGAAGATGAATGAAAGACTTACGGGTTTGGAACAACATGATGGTGAGTAATTAATGACAGACATTTTCATTTTTAGGTGAACTATCCCTTTAGTCTAATCACTGTGGCTGGTTGGAAAGATTCTGTATTTTCTATAATACATTTTGCTTCGTCCACTACAAAGTATATCAACGTTTACCTGTTTTCCTTATCCAGCTGATTCAAATCATTCTTCTTGGCCAGCTGTCTGAGTTTGGCCACATCTCCGCTGAACGCAGCCTTGTGGACCTTCCCGAGGTCTTTCTCCTTGACGTCGTAGCTGGCCGACAGCACGCTTGCCGTCTCAGAGGGACTCGGGGAGCCCTTCTTCTTCTTGAAGTTGAATATTTTCTTCATGGTCGGTGTCGGCACATCTCCATCAGCGGATTGTCATTCACCTGACGTTCAGGCACTGGTCACCTTGCATGTCTTGCCCATCCTCCAAAAATAAACCCTGCAAAGAGGATTAGAGTTATTTAATAATGACAGAGGCGCAGGACAGTCTGTCGTCTGCACTTTCGGTCTAAATATACTCATTCAAATAGACTGTACAAATAAAAGCTACATTCTTTAAAGTTTATCATAAAGCCCACACCTCCCTTACAAAAAGTAACACTGTGGTAGTATCAGACAGATGGTAATATCATGGTATTTTGTGACTGCCATGTTCATATAGCATGGTGTTGGCAAGGCACTCCAAAACACTTTAAAAAAAAAACATGGTATTACCATGGTACTTGTTAGTAATCATTGTTTTTATTTTAAATATGCTATAAACCAGATAACTATATAAAGTATCATATTAGAAGCCAATGCGACAAACATAACATACAAAACACGGTTGTTTAGATAGAAAAGCCATACATATGTGTTTAGAAAATCTTATAATCACCTTAACATGTAACGTTAAATCTGCAATTACAGGCAAGCAAAACAACCTGGCGAGCTTACAAACTCACCTTCATTTTCGTTTCATTGTAGGGCGTCTGCCAAGGATATTTTAAACGAGAAACAACACGAAAAGTGTTTCAAATTATGTTTGCTATCGAGTAAGACACATCGGGTTTGCTCAAACGATGAGCCGTTTACGACGCTAGCAAGCTAGCTGCTTCTGTTACCATGGTAACAGTGTGAAGATCGTATTTAATCTTAATAATTCATTATACATTTGTGTACTGCGTAAGCACGGTTGAGGAATTTGGAGGACTGTTGCAAATGCATTTTAAACCTGACCTATTGTTATGTTTAATAATATGAATGATATTAATATCAAAGCACGGAACTCGTTATATTTTGCTCTGTTTTTACACGGAATGTTAATCACGGGAACGTCACCAAGGAGGCGGGACTTCAATGCCCTCATCCTGCATTGGACAGTTTGAATCAATGACAGACAAATGTATCCTCCAATGAGATCACAGTTCGTCCTTTCCTATACCTTCTTGATTGTGATTGGCCAAATGTGTCGTGACTGGCAGTCGTATTGTTCAATTACACACAAGGAATCTTTGGACCCACCCAGAATCGACCGTTCGTAGCTTATTATTCGTCCGAGTAAAATTTTAAACTATTTAAACCGTTTTTGAGCGGGTGCCTGGAAAACAAGAGGCAGTCGTGTCGAATAGAGGAAAAAGTAACTTCAATTTAGCATCTAATGTTTATAAACAAAATAGAAGGAAGGATCATAACTTTGGATCATCGGGTCTTTGTTTTTGCAGTGCGATCGTTCATAAAGTCGAAAGAGGTAGATGACGTTTTATATCCTATTATTATACAACTGTTTAGGTTAGCTGGGTTGGCTAGCGATTCTCAATGTAACGTTAACGTTAGTCATACTTAAATAATTTTTTTTTACGTGTACCGTTAATTGAAAACCAAAAGATGTAGTTTGTGTTAACATTTGTTTATTTGATAAAATAATAATAAAAGAATCAATAAACCATGTTATGCTTTTACAATTGAAAGTGTGTTGAAATTGTATGTAATTATCTAACTTACCGGCGTCAAACGAATTGGTGAAATGACTTCCGTTTTCTTTCTTGAGAAAAACAGTCTAAATGCTGTATTTCACTATTGTAAAATGACAGATGTCAAATAAGGCAGGTTTTATGTCAACCTTTGCAGACCTGGATGCAAATGAAATGGATATGAATGATTATCTGGACCTTTTGCTCTTTGTTGTCAGGGTTTCACATTTTCCACGGAAAAGCAAATGCATGTTTTTCCATTTTCATCGAAACTCAACACAATAGTGTGTATGTAGTGTAATTGAATGCATTTTTAATTTTAATATGACAGCATGATCAAACACAGCAAAAGTGCCAGTTGGATCATAGTGCAAAGTTAATTTCTGATCAGTTGCATGCTAGTTATTTATCTCCCAAAATGCTATTGTTTACACATTTTACAGAGCCTTCCTTCTGTATTTCCAGGGGCGCCACCATGAGTTCCTTGCCGGAGTCTACGCGCTCCCTCATGCAGGTTTTTAATGGGAAGCTGCAGGATTTTACCAATGAAATTGAGACTGTCCACATGGTGTGGTTGGAGGAGATCCAGCAGGAAGCGTATCGCATGTTTTCAAGGTGAGAGAGACCGGTAATGTGAGGTGGAGTGTGTTATACGCTTAATACTTTTGTGTTCTGCGCCCATATAGTCTGTCACTAGTGGCTTGTGTCTCTTTGTGTGTTTATGTGAGATTCACTGTTATGGTCATCAGACATGTTAATAAAAAAGATGTTTTGTTGTACAGTGACTTCAGCACTGAGCCGGAGCTCATGCCGAAGACTCCATCGCAGAAAAAGACAAACCGCAGGAAACGAGTGTCGATGGATCTCAATGAGTCTCACAGCAAAAGACGGTGAGGGCTTTGACCATGCTGGTTTTCTAATGTCTTAATATTTTTGTTTATTTGCTTGGTAAAAAAACTTTTATATGTCTATAGAAACATCTTTAGAAGTATTTTAAAGGGTATAGTTCACCCAAAAAATGAATACTCACCCTCATGTCAAACCCTTAAGACTTTCGTTCATCTTCGAAACACAAATTAAGATATTTTTGATGAAATCTGAGAGATTTCTGTTCTTCCATTGACCACTACGCAACACTGACACTGACAATTCAAAAAGTTCATAAAGGGATTGTAAAACGAATCCATATGAATTTAGTGGTTAAGTACAAGTTTTCTGAAGAGACTCGATCGCTTCATATGATGAACAGATTTAATTTAGCCGGAAAAAAATCCTGATTATTAATATGTATGGCTCTGGATATCTCTCCTTTAATATACATAAATCCAAATTGTCCTCTTTTTTCCTATACTGATATAGTAAATGATGTCATTGTCTGTCTTTAGTTTCTCCAAGGGGAAACGCAGCAACTTGCGTCGCTCCTCGGTCCAGATGACCCTGAACAGCATCTCTGAGCTTGTTACGGCACACGTCCCGAACGACAGCTCTGGAAGCCTTATAGAGGAACCTGCTCGCCGCACACGTCGCAACAAAACCACCGCTCCGGCTGAAACCGAACCCGTCAAGCGCAGCACCCGTAACAAAGGTGGCGCCAAAACCAAAGAGGTGGAAGAAGTGGCAGAGAACGTTCCAGAAGTGAAAGAACCTGTTGAGGTCCAGGATTCGGGCTCCAATCCGGATCAGATCCTGGTGTCTGAAGCCGTGGTGAAGATTCCCTCCTCGGAGCGTCTGAGCGCAGAATTGATGCTGAGTGCTGGTTTGTCTCTAGGCCGATCCGCCAATAAAATCCCCATCGCTGCATCCGGGTCGCAGACGACACCTCAGGGCTCGTCTCGGACATCAGTTCGGCGCTCGCTGGTTGGGCGGCGCTCGCTGGTGGGACTCAGGCATAGCATGACCCAGGAAGCTGTTCGCAGGGCGTCCCGACGCTCTTTCCTGAAGAAGAAAGCCAGACTGGGCAACTCGACCTGCAGCAGCTCCGTCAGCGGTGAGACCATTTACATTCACAGTCAAAACTGAACTTCAAATCGCCATCTCTCGAATTAGAAATGAATAACTTGAGGTCTGTGTGAATGCCTTTTTAGGATTTATCGCTTTGTTCGGACAGTCATGCATGCTGTTTAAAGTGACTTAAGTTTGTATGTTAACTGAATGGTGATGTTTATGTCTGCACTGCATTTTCCAGAGGACATTTGTATGGACATTGAACCTGAGGACATGGAGAACAAAGAGGAACAGTGAGTTTGCTTTGAAATTTCAGCATATGATGTTTTTTTTTAATTCTGGGATTCAAACCCACAACCTTTTGGTTATCAGTCGAGATATTTTAAACGCCGTTTCTCGCTTCTGTTTAGGGTTGATGCACCACAAAAGATGGCCGAACCGCCCACTGAAACCAACCCTGAACCTGAAGTCGTCCAAATTGAGGTGAGAAATAGGAGTCACAGAACACCCACATTTAACCAAACACGGCCATTTCTGTTATGATGACAGTAAGTATTTTATGCATAGTGCCATTTGTAAATAACTCACGGCTGTGTGATATCATAGGAACCTGAACCTGAGAAGACTGAAGAAAAGGAAACTGAGATAAAAGAAGACAAACTACCAGAAGAGATTTCTGAAACTCCCAGCACCGTTGAGAACTGTCGCTTCACACGATCCATGGCTCGTACTTCAGATACAGGTACAAGTCTACCAGAGTAAATACAGAAGGTGTATATGGGATGACTAGTAAGGTTTGATTTACTGTATTTATTAATCTTCCTGTAATAGATGACAGTAGCAGGTCAAAGTCCAGAGGAGATGTCCGGTAAGCACACCATCAATTCGAATTCTTCATTATAGTTAGTGGATTAATGTTGTATATGTTTTCTAATGGTCTTTGTGGGTTTCCGTCAGGCCTACGCGTTCAGGCTCCAAGCGTCGGGCAGCTGAGTCAACAATTCAGGAAATCAACACACCCAAGAAGAAGCAATCTCCTCCGAAGAAATGCCTCACGGTATGAGTGTCTCTGACCATCGTAATGCCAGCAATCCACCTAACATGAAGCCAAAACATTCCCTGACTCTTGTAAAGAAAAGCTTTCTGCAGAAGTCCACGTTAAGTTTCTCTGTGGTTGTTTGAGTTCGTAAAAGGATTTGTATTGATTTGTGGCCTGTTGCTTGAGGATTGGATTAGCCAATCTTTGATCAGTCCAGACCATCATCCATTATGTGTCTGTTTGTTGTGTGCATGTAGAGTATTGCTCCACACATGCGCTCGTTCGTGCACACGGTGCAGAAGAACCAGATGCTGATGATGACGCCTGGATCTCTGGGCCGCAGCAACATCATGAAGTCCTTCATCAAACAATCTGCCACCAAAACCGATGTCAAGGTGGGCACACCTTTCAGACTGTTCCTCTGTGCATATTTAAGACCCCATGGAGTCGGTTTTATTAATAAAAAAAATAATTAAAAAAACGCACACAAAAAAAAAAACATTAATAGATTAAATTTGTCGTTTTGCACTTTAACATTCACAGACACTAGTCCATATTGCGATTTGATTCAAGGGATAGTTCACCCAAAAATTTTAATTGTCATTACTTACCCTCATGTTGTTCCAAACCTGTATAAGTTTTTCTTCTGTTGAACACAAATGAAGATTTGTGTTCAGATATTTTAAAGAATGTTGTTAATCCAACAGTTGAAGGCACCCATTGACTTCCATAGTAGGGAAATAAAATACTATGGAAGTCACATACTATGGTCACCAACACAGTTTAAAATACCTTTTGTGTTCTTAAAACAGAAGAAAGAAACTCATACAGTTCTATTCAAATTTATTTGTATAGCCTTTTCACAATACATATTGTTTCAAAGCAGCTTTACAGAAAGTGCATTTCAGAAATGTACATAGAAAAATACAGTTAGTTAATCATGTATTAATTTAGGGCATAACATATCGCCGGCGTTGAGTGGTCTCTTCACAGGCGTGTAGTCATATCATCGCAGGTGTTGGGGCATCTGAAGTCTCCGTGAGAGGCTGGATACAAACTGGAGCTGACGAACGCCATTTACCAACAGCAGAAAAGCAGATGGGAAATAATTAGCATAGCTGCTGTTCATAATATTAATGCATTCGATCTGATTCAACAGTGGTATAAAAGGTAAGCATTATGTGAATGCTTGGCTAAAGAGATGCGTCTTTAATCTAGTTTTAAACTGGGACAGCGACATACAGGTTTGGAACAACTTGAAGCTGAGTTTTTGGGTGAACTATCCCTTTAAGTGAAGAGCCCTACTTTTGATTTATTCATCTGAAATTTTCTCAATTCTGTGACATTCGGTGTTATACGGTAAATTCCACTATTCCGCCCACGTTGTGGAAATCATAGGGCTGTAATTTTTGTATTTCAGAGTAGTGTAATTTATTAGGTTACTTCAATGGTAAATGCGTGCTAATGTGCTTCTCCAAGTAGAAGTGGTTTTAGTTGGTAACTGTACTTCCTGTCTTTTCCCCTCAGTTGGGCTCTGGCTCTGTGGTGAGTATAAACAATGAATGCAGAACGGTGTCATTTCCATGTCAGTCAACTATTAGATTTCCCTTTTGTTTGACACTTCCTGTTTTCTTACATTATGAATGGGCTTCTTTTTTTCCTTTTTTTTTTTTTTTTTTTTGCTTAATCCTTACCTCAATAAGCCCCTTTCTCACAGCGCTGCGATCCCATAAAATTGCTAGTGCCTTCTGTGTGAACGCAAACACGTCCTGGGATTGATTCCGGAATGAGGCGCTAGTAATATTCCCGGGATCAGTCCCGGAACGCACCCTGTGTGAACAAAAGGTGTAATCAATGCCGTAAGAGGTGTGTCAGAGTGATGACGCTGAGATCGTTCGCCGGATTAGTGAAATGCTACGCAATGCACTAGTTTATGATCGAATCAGGGGAAAAAATGCACTAGCGTGGTTTCTCTAGAGTCATGTGTCTCTAGGGGATGTGTGTGAACGCACGCACACACAGATTCCATCACACTGGCAGTGTGAATGAACCAAAATCAAACGATCCCGGGAATCTGTGTGAAAGGGGCTGTACTACACTTCCTTCGGGCAGTGAAGGCACTTTGTCTAAACTGAAACAGAACTGACCATCCCATTCAGACTTTGTCGGATTAACCTCATCACTCATGTGGTGTATAAATGTGTGTGTGTGTCTCTGGCTTGGGAAGTTCACCTTCACCCATTTGTGTATCTGAGATGTTGGCAAGAACTGTTTTTATTCACTTTTCACACAGCAAAAGCAGCCGTCCTTGTATTTGGTTTAGATTTCATCGTCCTTGCCTAACCTCAGTCATTCTTCACTTAATTCCTGTAATCGTGGTAACTCTAAAATGAACACTTTTCCTCCAGGAGCGAGAACGACAGAAGTGGGACGCCTTGAACAAGAAGATAGAACAAGAGAATGAACGAAAGATAAAGATTGAGGAGGAGAGACGAAAGAAACAGGAAGAAATGAAAAGGTGGGGAGGTGCTTTTGATTGATCGACTAATTGCAATTGAATTATTAATCTAGTTTAAGTGTGAATGCAAATCGGGACTCACTGTGAATTCTGTCCACTTTAGAAAGCGGGATGAGCGTTTGAAACGGGTTGTTGAGGCTCGAGTGAAAGGTGAAAAGGAGAAGGAGCAGGAAAAGAAAAAGAAGATTGAAGAAAAAATGGCACAGCTGGAGAAGAAAAATGATATGGTTGGTAGTGAAGTTCTCAAGACTGAATGGAAACCCAGTATTTGATTTTAAGGGGGGTTTTTATGTTGTGGTGTTTCTCTCTCTCTCTCTCAGCTGCGAGTTGAGCGAATGGCAGAGGAGAAAGCCAAGAGGAAGGTGGCCACTAAACGACAGGAAGAACTGGAGCTGCGCAAGAAACAGGAAGAGGCAGCCAGACAAAAGAAATTTCAGCAAGCTGTAAGTCAACACCAGCATTTCAAGTGGAGAGACCATGTTGAAAGAAGTTTTGCAAGTATGTTAATGGGACAGCCTTCAATATTGAAAGTGTACTTCAAACTAATTGTGAATTATTTATTCTTTTTGCAACCACTTATTTTCTTTCAAACCAATGGCAAATAATATCAAGGCTAATATAAGATTTGTTTATATATATATATATATATATATATATATATATAACTACTTTTTTGGGGGGTTTGTAAGATTTCTTTTAATGTTTTTGCAAGGATGCATTCAATCAAAAATACAGTAAAAACGGTAGTATATCACAATTTTAAAACTTCTATGTGAATATATTTTGAAATGTAATTTATTTCCTATGATCAAAGCTGAATTTTCAGCATCATTACTCCAGTCTTCAGTAGGGCTGTCACTTTTGTGAAAAAATCCTGTTTGATTTGAGACATAAGTGTTCATTGAATCGATTGTAAAATCGATTTTCCATGTCTAAAGACGTTTCCATTTTCAACACCAAATGTAGGCAAATCCACGGACACCTAACAGGCATTAGGACGAGCGTAAAGAGCGCGCTTGAGACGCACAAGTCAGCAATATTTCTGATGATTTATTGGCGTGAAGTTTCGTGCACAATGACAAACAGGAGCGCAACATTCAGGGATTGAAATTAACATCCTCGACCCGCCAAATGCGGGTAAAAATGAACCACTAGCCAATTTTGCATGTTTCTATGTTTACTCACTTTGCTGGGGAAGTTCGTGTAAGCCAAATCTGCGCGGATTTAGCGCAAATACGCAACTCGTGATCCTCATGATGTATTAAATGCAGCGTATTGCAGAATCTGCGCATTTCTGGCTTACTTGAACACACACGTCACTACACAACAAATAACGGCGTGCTTGTTCACTTGCACTGAAGTAATAGCGAATATTAAAAAGCATTTGGTGAGCAGAAAAGACTTTGTTATTTTCCAGCATCCTTCATGTTCTGTGTGCTGTATTGATCTGTCCTCCTAAAACACATTTTTGGTTAAAAAAGAAAAAAGGCCGTTAAAATCGATTCCCTATTTTCGGTTTCGAAACTTGTGTTGGTTGGTCCAATCGATTTTCGAACGTAAAGTGACAGCCCTAGTCTTCAGTGTCACATGATCATTCTAATATGAAGATTTGCTGCTCAGAAAAGCATTTCTTATCATTCATGTTGAAACAAGTTTTGCTGCTTATTATTTTTGTGTAAACCATAACATTTTTTTTCAGGATTCTTTGATGAATAGAAAGTGTGCAAGAACAGCATTTATTTGAAATAGGAATCTTTTGTCACATTATAAATGTCTTTACTGTCACGTTTGATTAATTTAATGCTACAATAGCCAATTTACATACTTATCTTTTGCTTTAGGAGGAAGAGGAGCGGCGACACCAGGAAATGCTGGCTAAACGCAAGGCTGAAGAGGAGCGAGAGAAGGCCCGCAAACTGGCCGAGGCCACACGTGCTCTGGAACTGAAGAAGGAACAAGAGCGGGAGAAAGAGAAGGAGCGCGAGCGTGAGCGGGAAAGGGAACGTGAGCGGGAGCGGGAGCGAGAAAGACAGGCTGCAGCTGAGAAGTTAGTGGTGCTTTAATGTGCATGTGTTTGAAATGAAAGCATGACTTTCAAAGATATTAAATATGCACGTTTGTGTCTTGCAGAGAAAGACTAGAGAGAGAGAAGGCTGTCGCTCTTCAGAAGGAACTGGAGAGAGCAGCCAGAGAGAAAGAGAGGAGAGAGATGGAGGAGAAGAGGAAGATGGTGAGGATTTTATTGTAGTATGCCATTAGCTGTGTTTCCATCCACCTATGCGCATTTTGGATGGAAATGCCAAAATTTTAAAAAATTGTGCATAATCTTATGTGCTCAATTGAGACGGATACTTTTTTTTTTTTTTTTTTTTTTTTTTTTTTTTTTGATAAAGAGACATGCGCATATAAACTACACTGGAAACACATTTACCAAATAAATCCCTCAATGTCCAACAAAAAACTTCTGACTGCCTCAACAGAGGATGTGATTGGATAACTGGACTAACTAGCGAACCAATCGCATCACCGCATCTCAAATGTTGGTCTGGTCATTCTGAAATGCCTGAGCCAAAGTCTGTCACCAGAATGACAGATGTTTAATTCCCTCCCTGAACCGTCTCATTCCCAAACACCAGGCATCCAAGCATTTGGTATTGCATCTCGTCTGTGTGCCCTGAGTCATTTATGATGTAGGAAAAATAGCCACATTGGCTTTCCAGATTGCAGCAACTTCCATTTTCTTATTAAATATTTTGACAAATTTTCCCAGGAAGTGAGGACTTTGTTGTCTTGAACGCATGGAATGGAAACGTTGCTTTATTCGCGAATGTTTTATACGATATTCCAATTTTGCGCATAAGTTATATTCGCAACTTTGGATGGAAACATAGCCAGAGGTCTAAAATCCAGCTCCACATAACTTGATATTAAACATCTGAAGTGTTCTGTTTGCTTTCTGAATAAGGACTGAACAATCCTCAGCTTTGAAATTGTGTAGCACCTACGTTACATGACGATCTCATTAAATCTGAGTGCTCCTTTAACAGGAGGAGCAGAGGAGGGCCGAACAGGAGAGGAACGCCCAAAAGAAACAAGCCTCTGCAGTCTCCGCCTCTGTGTCCCATACAGTCACCGCTCAGGTAATGAAGTCATAGCCTTGTGCGACATAATTTTAATATTATTTCTTAATATTTTGAAGGGGATTTTGGTCAGTTGCCGAAAACGCTTAAATTAATCACTCGTATTTTATAGAAATGAACTGTTTATTAATAGCTATTACAAAATATACATTGTATTTTTGTTGTTATTTTAATTTTAAAACTGCAGTAAGTGATTTCTGAGAAACGCTATTGAGATTTGAAGTCACCAAAACAAACACGCCCCTACCCAAAAGGATCACACTCCCATATCTTGATAGCTCCGCCTCCAAATTCACAAACATTCTATGCAATACAGTAGGGATGGGACGATTACCGGTTTCACGATAAACCACGATAAAATATACTGACGGTTATTATTATCGTTTAAAATTTAATTATCATTAAAACGATTTTAATAACTCACTGTAAATCCTGTCCAGCCAGCAACACTCATCCCGCTTTCGTCTTGACGCAGGCGCAGCGCGCAATGTTTTTTTCTTAAATTATTATTATTCGAGAAGGAATGGCGGAAGCCAGTGAGATTTTTCGTGTTCGGGAGATTTTTCAGCCTTTTAAGAAGACGAAATCTGAGGTGTGGTCATATTTTCGCTTTTACAAAAGTCCTAAGGGAAACTTGATCGAGGATGGTCACCCTGTCTGCCGAACAAAACGTCGCTGCAATAGAAACACTTCAAATCTTCCGAGTCGTCTTGTGTGACCATCACCCAGTGTTGTATAGCGAACGCAAGGCAATTTAACTTTGACCTCAATACCAAAACTACGTCTGGGAAATAATTGGGCACAAAATATTGTTTTGAGTTGAAATGTTAAAATAGACGTGAAGCTTCCACGAAGAAAAGTTCGCAGCAAGTGGCTTTGAGCCAGAGACAAACGAACAACTAGGGCTGTCGCGATAACCACAATATTGCGGTACCGCGCTACTGACAGGCCAACCGCAGAGGAATGCAAGTAACCGCAGCAACCGCCAAACCGAGTTTTCTTTTTTTCATAAGGCCACCCTTCGTAGTTCGTACCATGTGTATTGAATGTTAAATAAGTTAATAATGATAACAAGACTGTTTATCATGGTGATTTGTACAGAGGCTTCGTGGATTTGGACTTAAGCCTAAACAGACAGTGAATGAGATCGCCTGAGCGCGTGCGATTACCTGCGTCTGTCTTTGAAGTCAAGTCATGTATATTCGTGAAAAGGTTGCCGTTTCCAAGGAAAGCGAAATATTTGTCGTATCATCCTTTTAACGTGTAAGGGTAGGCTATTTACCAGGAATGGCGTCAGCGCTGGTCAGCATTACACAGCGCGAGGAAGCCGTGGGGGGAAAGCAGCGAGTCACGCATTGGTCTCTATTAAGTGAAGCATTGCTTCAGCTTTGCCCAAAAGTGAAGGATTGCTGGCCAGCTGAGCCTTGAAAAGTGGAGCTCAAAGTTAAAAAAATAATTAACGCCTTGTTTCATTACATCTATCATTTAAGAAATCAGCTTTTTTTAACGTTTTCGTTGAATGAACGGTTTAATGACTCACTCAAAGACAGTCTGTTGGCATAACAATGTAACTGCGCGCTGAGTGACAGTCTTTCAATGCGCAGAGACGCTGTTTAGTTTCGGTTACATTGGTTACATTGTTTTTGTGTATGCTGACCACATCATAACACGTATTTATAGCAACAAATAAATATAAATAAATAAATGGCGGTAATACCGCATATCGCGCTATTGAGCCACTCAAAATTACCGCAAGGGAAATTCCTTCACCGCGACAGCCCTACGAACAACTTCAAACAAGACTATTATTAAGAGTGACATTTTTAAGGGATAGTAATGTATAGTTTCATTGTACACTTGTTACACCGATTTTATTTTTACCACATAATTACGGGGACATATTGAATTGAGATTAATGTTTTAAATCTTACCCGTTTATAAATCCATTTTGTACAGCGTACAAAACAATCGTCCAGACAAGATGATCACAACAATATTATCAAACTCTGTAAACAATAAATCAACTCCGATAAAACGGGGAGACGCAAGGCGGCAAGTTGTATTTGAATGAAACGAGCGCGCGTCCGTTGTGATACATGGATGTGCGCCGTGTAATAATGCGTTGCTATTGACCACGGTCATTATAAAGAAGGAAATGCCACAGAATAGAATCTTGCTTAAAAAACTGCATAGAGCTGCTTGTTTTATTTGTTGTTTGTTGATTTTCAAATATCAAACTTGTTGAAATGTTTTCAGTGTGAGCATCAGTTCTTTTTGAACATTTTCATCTCATTTTAACAAAACCGTGATAATATTGATAATCACGATAATTTTGGACACTATAATCGTGATATGAAATTTTCATACCGTCCCATCCCTACAATACAGGCACCCCCCCATCACGAGTGGACACGCCCCTTAATGCTGATTGGCTACAAATGTTTTGGTGCTCTGTCCGATCCACTTTCAACCGCGTTTCTCAGAAGTTGCTTACTGCACCTTTAATACATTTTAATGTTACATTTTCGTTTATACTTAATACATTGTGAATCCAATTTTTTAAAAAAAAATTATTTAACAGGTCTCAAAAACACAAGCAGCTAACATGCTCAACTCCACTATAACTAAGAGTTCAGCTCTAAACATGACTGTAGATATTGAGGTAAATGCCTTTCCTTTCCTGAGTTACGTACTACTAATAAATATTTTTACTAAAGCTATATTGTTCCATTTCCACAGAACTCTGGCATGAAAACTCCAGTTGGCAAAGGAGCCGCTCAAAATAAGACCATAGATCACGGAGCTGGACTCAACGTGACCGTGGACATTGAGGTGAGGTCAAGGCAACTGTGATGCATCTTTTCCCTGCTAAAGGAGGGAACGTGTCAGATAATATTAGTAAGCACAGAATATTTCCCAGAGAAGGAAAAAAGATGAAGACTTAACCTAAATTAAACTCAACCTTAATTTTTTTTGAGTTCTAGTTTGGTTTTGGGTTTCGAGGGTTGTTTTTTGTGTGTAAAAGCATTTAAAGCAATCTCAGGTGACTAGAACAGCTGGTTTCTGACCCCATCCCTTGTTTTATACCTTGCAGCAATCTCCACAGTCCTACCAGATCACTCCTAAGGGCCAGAAGGTGACCGTTTTAGTGAATCCAGAAGATTACGGCATGGACCAGAACAGCGATGACTCAACAGATGATGAATCTGCACCCAGAAAACCCATCCCGTCCTGGGCTGAGGGTATGATGCTTTTTTGGCAAATGCTGGAAATGTTTATTTGTAGTTAATTTTCCATCTGTGCACTCAGTGTGACTTTTCACAGTTATAAGTAAAGTGATAATCTATGGGAAGATTTGGATGTATTGGAGATAAAGAAACACCCGTCGTGAAGCGAAGTGCATTCAAATGGTTTAATGCACAGCTAGTCGTGGATTATCCCACTTATACCATGGTCATTTGCCAGCATTGACAAGTAAAAACTGTTATTGATGTTTGCAGGGAAATATTTGACCGGAAAGGGTAAAAATAATGGTTATTTTTGACAATTACAGCTCGTTAGATCTTGCATTCTGCCCGCTTTGAATCAGACACAGAGATAAAGTAGTGTGTAAGATTACATTTATTTTAATTAATCAATTATAGCATTAATTTAAATTATCGCGAGAGATGGAAATGACCTGTGTCTGAGCCAAGGTTATTTTTGTAAACTGAAATAAAATAGAAAATTCAACATAAATTAAACTAACAACAGTTACTGAAAAATGAAATAAAATAATTAGCGAAAATAAATTGTTGTTTTCGTAAATGATAACCTTTCATTCTGTACTGGAAATACACATTTTTCTATTCAACTACGCTAATTTATTTTTCAATGTAGGACCGTTGCACTTGAGTCTTGCGTCTTTTAAAAAGATGCGTCTCAAGACCTTGTGCTTTTGACACGAAAAAGCGCAAGCTTTTCAAAGCAAAAACCACTTTCTATCATGTCTAGACCTTATGCAAATACAGTTGTACCTTAATTCGAAGTAAGATAACCATCTCATGTGAAACTAAACAAGAATCCACCCATATTAGACAAGATATAGCACACTGAGCCGAAATGGAAGTTTTTGAATAGGTCTAACACTACTAGCCTATTCATATACAGATACTCAATAAAGTAATCAAATGGAAAATAACACTGGGTAGTATTTTAGTCCTGAATAAATTAAATACATAGGCTATTAATCCTGATTCCTTTAACTTAAAGCCATCTTTTGTTGTTTTGACAACAAAATTAATGACAGACACATATGGCTGCGTTCACTTTAAGAGCTAGTGCACGTATCCTGTGTTCATTATGGCATGCGTTTTATGCTTATTAAAGACAAAACCGACTATATTTAGAGTATAGCCTACTCACAAAGACCGAAATTGACAATTTTGCGTGTTAAAACAATATAATCCGCGAAAAATAGTTACTAGCCAGCTGTTTTTGAGGCGGATTTTCTATGAATGTGCGCATAGAAAATAATCTCAGAGAGCGCGCGAGCACTGATTAGTTTAAAATCGCTTGAATGTTTAAACTGGTAAGACTTAAAAAGACTTCAGTCACGATGCACTGCTGGTGAATATTCCGTCATGTCCCGACCTTACAGTCTATGGTCCCGACTCCAAAACGCGAGTGTGTATTATCGCCGCAGCGCTTGATGCCTGCCTTGCGCAACACATTATGAGAAGAGATAGAAGACGCGCGCGGCACCGCTGAACACTCACGCTGTTTGTGAAATTGCGTCTGGAAGATAGTTGTTAAAAGAATGATTTGATTTTATTATCTGTGTGGATTACGATTGCGGGAATTTCCCGCATTATAAATGGGAGACCTGCGGGAATGATTAGAATTATGCGCAATACCCGCAATCCCGCGCCGAAATTCGAGCCCTGGTTCTGGACAGGAAGGATAACTCTGGGAGTTGGAAGGGGTGTGATCGCGATTCTGCCTTCTCACATCGCGATACAGGATCGTGGACCTGAGTATCGCGATTTCGATTTTATATCGCGTATCGTTACAGCCCTAATAAAAACTAAATGGAAATGTGTTTACAAAATTAAAAACTAACAAGCCCATTAATGAAACTAACTTAACTTTTATAGGAAATTTGAAAATTAAAATAAAAACTAATTTAAAAATGCAAAACTATAATAAACTTGGTCTGACCAGCATCTTTCTAATAATAGTAGAGTTATGAGTTTCAAAAACAGCAATGTTACCCCCCTCGTTGCTGAGAAATATAATGTAGCGATTCAGTATTAAAACTATTAAGTAGGGTTGGGTATATCGTTTAAATTAACGATTCAGATTCTGCTTATCAGCCCACACAAAGTACATGATTATTTTGCTGTATCTACAGCATGTTACTGTATTATTTTAAAGCGATGTGTTTTGTGCAGGTATGCAGTTGCAGCAGTCTATAATGAAGCACTATTACAACCCACTGGATCTCAATTCATATTTTGGAAAGCCTGAACCACCCAAGCTGGAGGCGATCTTCAGGCGGACCAAACCTCGCTTCTTCAAACGCACTAGCTCAGCTGTCTGGCATTCTCCACCACGTTTGGGAAATTTGGGCAATTAATAAGCAAATGTACTTTTTTTTTTTTTTTTTTTCTACTTTTAGTCTGTCGTCTTTTTTATGTTGTTGCCTTTTATACTTTAAGCCCACTTTAATAAAGCCTTTTAAAAATCTATATGTAAGTAGATTAGACTGGGGGGAAAAAAGAGCAGAATGTGTAATTTAGATTACACAAAAGATGGAGTTTGATGACTGGATGGACTGTCTCTGTTTAATTACCTGGTTTGTTTTTAAGTGGGATTACATTATCACCCATGTATTTAAATATAGCGTCACGTGTAATAAATTCGGAAGTGTACACAGGAGCTGCTACAAATGGGATGGTAAAGTAGATGTAGACAATATGGGGGTGGTGTTTTCCCACAAAATTCACTTCACGAAGAGTGTCAGATTACTCTGGACTGTCAATAAAAGGTATAATTTCTAAATGTTTGCGGTGTGTGTTATTTATGGTCGTTTATGATTGATCTGATTTGCATATGATTTGCAATATATGTTGGAGCCATGGTTGATGGGATTTGTTGTTTATGATTTAAATGGTTGGTTATGATTGATGTGATTTGATAAGGCAAACTGGATACTAAGCATCAGTTGCAATTCCTTGCTTTAAAAAACTTTATGGGGAAAAATGTACCTCCATAATTTAAATAAACTCCTTTTTTTATGTTGAAACGTGTTAGTAATATGATGGAGATATGGAAACCTACTGCATAGTAGTAATGAATGGGAACAAAACAATGCATTACTTTTGCTGTTTACTTGAACATTGATAAGGGTATGTTGATAAGCATCTACTAAATGAATAAATATATAAAGTAAACATGATTAAGGTCTGCCGAGAATCCCCAGGACAGTTCTGGTAAATTGTGTCAGAGGAAGAACCAGTACGCATGCGCAGAGGGTGGCAGTTACTCATCTCGTGAGCGCGCACAGCAGTGGAAAGTTTCATCGACATTAACGGCGTCGCGCATCCCAGGGAAACGTTCACCCAGGACAACGCTCTGAAATCAACACAAAGGTACGTTAGCTATTAAAACACGGTTTGTTATTGGTGAAAACAGACCTATTATGTTATTAGTCACTGGTTTATTGGAGCTAGCCGTTTTGCTTTATAATAACAGGTGACGTTGACGGTCATACGCCTAATATAGGTCCGCTATTTAAAGCATTTGTGAATTTACGCGAGACCAGAGGCCTGATTTTGTTTACATTTATTATACATTGGCATATCGACTTAAAATATTTACATATTAGCAGTATATCCAACACATTCATCACCCGTGAACGATTAAATAATATGTTATATAACACTAACAGGAAAATAAAATAAACTGCGTGTTGTTGTTGTTGTTATTGGTGATATGATATTAGCACTAGGTGATACTTTAGTTTGATATATTACGATATATCAAATATGAGTATTTAGATTAATTTTGTTTAGCGCATCCTGGCGTAAAGCCGCGAATCTGTGTTGGAAATGGCCTCTATACAATGAGAGACACACACACCCATAGAGATTCACAGACCGATACACACTAACCGTTGTCATTGCTGTAAATACTTTTGTCGTAAGGCATGTACTAAGATACTCAGATGAGCATGATGGGTTGTTAAACTAGACAATTAAAGTGAAATAATACATTTGTGACGTCATATATTTGTGGAAAAATCTGAGCACATTAGGTGGCAAGTCACGTTTTTTTACTCCAGTGACTATTTGCTATTTGTCAGAATTGTCAAATGTTGCACCCAAGTATAACGTCTTTACGGTTACGTTATTGATCTGAATAATAATATATATATATATATATATATATATATATATATATATACAGTTCATGTTGACCCTATTATTGTTACACTATATTGGGCAAACTCACAAAGGGCAATGGACATTTAAAATGTTAAATCAAAAATATAAAAGGCAACACATTTTTCAATTATTCTATACAAATTCTATAAATTTCTAACATTTTTAAAAACTCGCCCCAGCCTAACATTCATTGTGTGTGTGTGTGTGTGTGTGTGTGTGGTTTTAATGTGTTCATTTGCTTCCCTAAAACTATTATAAAAATCTGATGATGTTGGAGTTTTAGTTTAGAAGCTACACAAATTATCCTATTTTGAGATAATTTTGAAACTGGATGTTTGAAGTCACCATGCTAAAGAAAATCTTAATTGTGTAATTGGGCGTTTGACTTATAGGTAACTTACTGAGATACAGTCCCAGTAGCCATGGGCCTTTCTCAATCTGTGTTCTTGTCTGTACTTGGGTTCTTGTGAAACTTCATATTTTGTGGCCCAAGTAGCCTATTGTCCCAAGACTCCCAACAATACACAAGTTTGAATTTTGGCAAGAACGGTAAAAAATCCCGCAAGTGTTTGCATCGGTTGGTAACTTGTGTGAACTTGACGGCAGAAATATCCCAGCATTCATTTCGGCATTGGAGGAAGGAGAGGCAGGTCAATATATGGAGCTACATTGACACTTTTAAACTCTTAAATCTGAAGTGTCAGGTTCCTAATGTTTATTTCAATGTTAATTAGGAAAGGTTTGTGTAGCTCAGTGGGGATAATATATATTTTTTTATTTTCTTATGATTTAATGTAAATGTAAAGCATAATCATTGTCTGTCACTGTGGGCCATCCAGCTTTCATTTACCTTCTGCAGATTCCAAAGCTTTAAATAGTGTTTAAATGTATATATTATATACATGTAATTATTTCTTGCATGCATATATTTCTTGCTATTTAGTGAGTTTGTATTAGAGCTGCACGATTTGGGGAAAATGACATATTGCGATTATTGAGGTCAATATTGCGATTGAGATATAATAAACAAATGGTATCATGAGTCAACTTGCTTGGTTCTCAAGGAAAATGCACACACAGATTACTGATAATGCTGAAATGTGTATTTCTCAACTCAAACTAGCAACAACAACTAAATGCACAGTGCTTTCAAATTGAAATCATTTTTAAACTAAAATGCATTACTGCAAACTTGTTATTGTCTCAATAGTACAGCTAATTAAATAAATAGAACAATAAATGTACAAATTTGTATGTTCATGAAAATAAGATATTTTGAACATTCTGTCCAAACAAACAGGGACATTTAAGCAGGATTTAACATATGCTGTGTATAAACTCTTTCAAAAAGGAAACTGTATATTAAATGTGTGAGTGGTTCACTCAATCAAACCACTAAAACTGTTGTTGGTCATTTAAAAAAAAAAAAAAAAAAAGCAAGAACTGGTCCTTTCAAATCCTCTTTCGGTAACACTATATTTATATTCATGTATACAGTGTCCTTGTTACATGTTACATGTACTTACCATAGTAATAACAGTAAATGATGCATAATTACATGCAATTAACCCTCAACCAAATCCCAATCTTACCCTATCCCTATGTTTAATGTTCATTAGTCTCCCCAGGTGTTTCTTATTAGCCACGCCCCCTTGTTATCTTATTAAGCTTGTCTGTCTGTGTATTTAAGCCCTGTGTTGCACTATGGTGGTTGTTCCGTTCCCGAGTCTGAGTCTGCGTTTGTATTTGTAAAGTTTTGAGTTTATTTAATAAAAGACTACTGCACTTGGATCCTGCTTCCTCCTCTGCTTTAACCAAAACGTAACAACTTATCACTTGAGAGGTGAACCACTAGAAGGTGCTCTAGACATGGTTTCCTTGATTGCTTTTCCCTGAAGAGAAATGCGTTGTTGAAAACAAAAGTAGGCTAAGTGACGCACGTTCATTGCGTTTTACCATGAAATAAGAGTTCCGTGTCTTACATTAATAATTTATATCTCATCGGCCCGCGACCCAACCGAAATTTATTTTTTATAACTTGGCCCTTCTGAGTCACAGATTATCTGCAGTATCCGCGGGTAAAAATGTTTTCAACAGATATTTCAACAGATTTATTTGTAAGTAGAACAGAACAATTTTTAATTATTTTACTGAACAATCACTTGTTTCATGGAAGAACAAAAACAGGAATATTGGGTTAAATATTACTCATCCCCCAACCCCACTCAATCAAAAATGCACCCCCATCCAAAAAATCACCACAAAGTCCCATTCAAAATGTTAAATGAAAAAAAAAACCTTCTCCCTCCAAAACGTCCCATTCACGTTACAGATCAAGATAACTTATAAAGGTTTTTTAAACTACAAAACAAACTCACTTACACATATTTGAGAATCGGAATGGAAGATAGTTTATGACATGGTAAGCAAGTTTGTTAATATTTAGAAATAAAAGCGCTTAATCTGTCATACAGCGCTATTTTGGCTGTGGTGAATCATGTGCCAAGCATGACGCGTCACCATGGAAACCATGGGGGGGGGGGACATCGCGATGTCGGCTAAACATTGTGATGTCTGTCAGGCATCACGATGGACGAGGCCCAACCCTAGTAAGAATACTAATGCAATGGCATGAACAGATACATAAATAGTAAGGCTAGCTAAACAACTGGAATGATTTTGAATACATATTGCAGGAGGCAGAGAAAAACAGCCACATGAGGTAGCTAGCATCTGCCTTATGTGGTAAATAAAGTTATGCTAGCTTATTTAGCATCTAACTTATCAGCATTGCTACTAGATTAATACATTTGTATGTGATATTTGCAATTTAAACATTTAATAAATATATTTCCCCATAATATCATCAAAACTTACTTCACTTTGTTTAGTCCACAGGCTCAAATGTGTGCCTTCAATAGTCTTGTGCTTTGGGCTTCTGTACATGTGATGGAGGCATGCACAGTGCCAGTAGGGGGTGTGGTCTCAATAGCCATGCAGTAAGCAGTGTTCCATGTGCATGTGATTGAGCAATGGCATGGATATTCAAGTGTATTTGAATGGCATCTGTTTGTTTTAGTCAAGATTATGCTAAAATATACTTTCCCCAACTATATTTAAGTTCGCTATGAAGAGCCAACCCTCAACTTTGAAAATTCCCACTTTATACCCATAAATTCCTGTTAATTCCCATTAATTCCCATGGAAAGTTGCCATCTTTAAAAATTCCCAGAATTTTGCAACCCTACTGATGGCCCAAAGCACTGGAACCTAGTCCACTAATTGACCCTTTGCAGGGAGTTTGATTGACAGGCGATCTGACCAACCATAATCCGCCATAATTCTTATGTTCATTCATGTTAATTTGATGCTACAAATTAACTAGAAGGAAGAAATGATCGGTTCACGACTAGCTTTAACTGAGGCTCTACAGCGATCTGTCAGACACATTAAAGAGCCACAAAACTGTATTTATTGTTTAAATTTCCGCAGGCAGCGGCTTTTCAGTTCAAACTCTTCATCGACAAAGTGCACAGTTAGGCTAATAGGGTTTTTAAGTGTCCGTAGTGGTTGAAAAAAACGTCAACGTAGCCATTTCCAGTTGAACCTCGCCACGCATTTGTTGTTAAGCTTATGGATTCTAACTTGAGAGAAATAGTTTTGCGATGGGAAGCTGCCTGTTACCTCTTGTCCAGTGTGTGGATCATTTTCTGAAATCCCCCTTTGCTAACAGTGTATATGGGCATCGTGTCTCCTGCCAAATAGTCCGTTATGGAGTCAGTGATTTCTTTTCAAGACAAGACAAGCCTTTTCATATGGTGCGACACTCGCAAACTCACACATGCTTTATGTTCGGCTTACAGGTTGTTCTTTGTTTTGTTTAGCTGTCTCTTTACTAATCTGGGCTTTCACCGTCATGCATTCATCAAACTTTTCTCTGTGTTGTTTCAGGTGCTGATATAAATTTGTCATGATGTAGCAACTTTAATTTTACAAATCCTGCACAATATTTCTCTCTGCTCTGTGTTGGGTATCTTATAGCCAAAATATCGCCATATAACAGAGGTAGCACATGCTTTTATTTATTTCATAAAATTGCAGCATTTTGCATCATATAATCGCACCGGCTTGACATTGCGATTGCGATATGATTAATCATGCAGCACTAGTGTGTATACTTATTACGAACTAGCCAATACTCTTTACAAGTATGACGCAGTTTGTTATCGCTAGTTCATAGATACACTCATTTGAAATTCCATTTGAAAGCAAAAGAAAAACTTTACCCAATCGTCACTATAGCATTTTTGTCATGAGTAAAGATTGGTCATAAGCATTGTTGTTTGATCAATGAAGGCCTTGTTTCTGTTCACATTTTCTCTCCTGAATTTCTGTTATTGACTCTGTATCAAGTCCAACTTGAATATTAATAATTACATTATCAGACTATTAAGCATAACCAGGCATGTATGTAAATGTGACATACCAAAATTGACAACTTGATCTCTAAATCTTTTCATTGAACCTCTCTTTCTTTTTTCCACAGACATGGGTCGCCTAACAGTACTGTTTCTCTGCCTGGCTCTTGTGGTGTCCGTTTTGGCCAAACGAGGTGGGGGCGGTAAAGGCGGATTTAGCTTGGGCAAAATTGGCTCAAACAAAGGTGGAAGCAGCACAGGAAGCAAAGGTGGCAGCAGCAAAGGTGGCAGCAGCAGCAGCAGTAGCAATAAAGGGACACACTCGGCCCCTGGAAACTATCCTCGCCAACCTCAAGTACCAAACCAGAATCCACCCCCCTATCCCGGTACTGGAGGCGGGTACCCTAGCCAGGGCAGATATCCAGCAGCTGGCTCTAATCCAGGTCAAGGAAACCCTGCCCAAGGTAGATACCCAGCCCAAGGTGGAAACCCTGCCCAAGGTGGCTACCCAGCCCAAGGTGGCTACCCAGCCCAAGGTGGCTACCCAGCGCAAGGTGGTTACCCAGCCCAAGGTAGAAATCCTGCCCAAGGTGGCTACCCAGCGCAAGGTGGTTATCCAGCCCAAGGTGGCTACCCAGCCCAAGGTGGCTACCCAGCCCAAGGTGGTTACCCAGCCCAAGGTAGAAATCCTGCCCAAGGTGGCTACCCAGCCCAAGGTGGTTATCCAGCACAGGGTGGCTACCCAGGGGGAGCAGGTTCCAACAGGTATCCTGGACAAGCCGGAGGAAACCCCTATCCAGCTGGAGGCTCTTATCCAGGTTATCCAGTCCGAGGAGGTTCCAGCCCTAACCAGTTTGGTGGAGGTGTTGCAGGTGCAGGGGCAGGGGCAGGTGGATATCCAGGAGCGGCACAGTATCCTTACTGGAACCCCAACAACAAAATCATGAGCCCAGGCTATGGGGGCAATTACGGTGGCTATGGGCAAGGGGGCAGATCACCTTTTGCCCAGTCAGTGCAGGGCATGGGAATGGCCCCTAATAGCAATTCAAGGGGATTTGGCAAGCAGGCGATTATGGCTGCTGGGGTAGGGGCGGTGGCCGGTATGGCTCTGGGATATGGCCTCGGAAGTTTCCCTCGTCCCCGCTTCAATTTCCACAATCCACAGGAGGAATACTACTACAATAACTACATGTACAAACGTTATGGCCAAACTCCCCCCGAAAGTAACGTGAATGGAAACCCTAACTCCCAAGGCGGCAAGCCAGGCGAGGCAGGATCTAGCTCTACGGGACAAGGAAATGGTAACCCTTATGACATCTTCCAGAATCCTCCACCAGAGTCCTATGATAAGTACATGGACAAATGTATTAAAAGGACTGACTTGCTTCGGGAGAAATCGGAAGAAAGACCAAGGAGATCCATTGACCTCTTTGAGACTCAAGCAGCAGAAGTAGGAGATGATCCTAACGGCGCTCAAGAAAATGCCACAAGCAACAACAGTACTGCTGAAAGAGCCAGTACAGATCCCCCTTCATTTATAGTCTCAAACCCAGCCGAAATATCCAGTCAACCTCAAAAGCAGATCCAGGAAGGAGAAGCAGAAGCCAGTGATGATGACGGTGACACTGTTAGCATTATGGAGATTGGCTATCCTGTACTAATTGAGCAAATGAAAGCACGACGATGTGTCGAGCTGTACATGGTCTATGCGGAACAGCATGCAGAAAAACAGGTGCAGGATCGCAGTGGCGTGGATGCTAAAGCCAACGCCAATAGTGGTGATTTACCTGGACCCCTTGGCCATGGAGTCATGCTACTCTTTACTAGCATTCTGTCTCTTATCTTCAGTTGCCTGTTACACTGACATTCTAGAAAAAGGATAAACCCCATAAAGCCATTGAGTCAGACTGAGAAATGGACCGCTCACACCTATTACATATAATTTGAGGAATTTGTCTTGGGTGTTGTAGAGACTTAAGACAAAGTATTCTCAAAGGACTACTTGAAGATTCGACAGAAAGTACTTTTAACTTCTCACAAAGACTCCTCAATAGTTACTCCACTAAATTGCAACATGAGCCACCTAACAATTTGACATGAGCCTACATTTTATAGTAGTTTCCAAAAGTTTAAAACATTGTCAGTTTTTCTACACCATTCACCTTCCATCACTGCCTCCTTCTCGCATGTGGTTTGATGAACACTAACTTTTCTTCCAAGACAGCATACTGCATGAACACTTTATTATCTCCAGTTTAAACGTTGCGCACGGCATTGGCATTTGAGTCATTGTTTTCTTCTAGTAACAGCTATTACAACTAACCATCATTATGTTTACGACATGAAATGGTGGCTTCCAGTTCTGTCCTTATGATGGCACTTCTACTTGCGTAGTTGAAATTTAAATTTGTTGTATTTGTTGTTGTTTTTTTGATTGTTTAGACTGTTAACTTACGGATTAACATTCTACTGACATACTTATTTATTTTAAATTAATATTATGAACATTTAAATGTCTTTTCAAAGTCCTCCACTGTTGGTTTTGTTATTTTTACTTCTCCGGGGCCGTACATACAGAGCATTATTTTGCGTTCTACTCAATTGTTTTTCTATATAAACATGCACCACACAAACCAATTCTTTGACCAATTAATCTTTTGCAGTAAAAATACTGTTTTTATATTGCCGTATCAAGCTGAAAGACATTAAGCATTTAAACAGTTTGTGTGAATGGCTCCTTAGTGAATGTTTATGTAATCATAAATGTTTGGTTTCAACTAGATATGTACGATAACACTCCTGCGTGTCAGTTTAATTCATATCAGATGTACTATGAAACACTCATGCAGCTCATCCACTGCTCACTGAGATAAAACAGTATTTTATATAAAGTCGGATTTTTATCAGTAGCTTGGTGCTGTGGTTTCTCTGAACATTACTGCTGGATATTCAATTAGATTATCAACCCAGCTTGGCACTTGCTAAATAATTTATATAGACCAGGGGTTCTCAACCATGTTCTTGGACCCCCCACACACACAACGCACACACATTTTGAATCTCTCCTTTGTCTGACACCTATTTCAGATCTTGAAGTCCACACAAATGAGCTGATGACCTGCATTGGGTGTGTTTGATTAAGGAGGCAACGCAAAATGTGCAGTGTTTGGGTGGCTGGGTACCCCTGATTTAGAGGGACTGTGGCAACCACTGGATAATCAGCAGAAGGCAATGCTTAATGCCTTATTGTTACTCAGCTGCATATGTAGTTATGCTTTTGAGATGTTTTGAATGTTGAAAGTGTGTATAATGTTACCGTCACTGGAATTAAAATGATTAAATGCACCTTAGTTGCGTGTCTGCCTATTTTTTATTTGATATTTTTAGAAAAAGTCATCTAATAGGATCTAATAACCCTCTTCTTTGAAAACCCTGAACAAAACTATGCCAAGTAAAATAAAAAATAACCCACTTAGAACGAGGCTAAACATAGTTTTAACATTTAATTGGGCCTATAGTGTTTGTTCTATGTCAGTTAATGATAATGTTTTGTTTACAGGCATCACTTGATGTCAAATGTAGAATCTAGTCCCTGAAGCAAAACCCGTTGAGAACAAAATGTCTATTATGGTTTCAGGTAAGCTGAAAATGTTCACCTGTGTTCAGTGTGTTGTGAAAGTTGGTCTTGGAGGAGTCCTTTTGCTGTTGTTTTGTTATTTGTTCAAGTGTACCTGATTTTCTCAAGTTGACATATGCATCCATTCATAAAGAGACTGGCTAGCTAATTAAAAGCTTAAATGTACCCAAGGTGGAAAACCATAAGCCCTGTGTGATTATAAGACTATTAGGAGTGACAAAATCCAAATACAGGGCTAATTGTGACATGCAAAGGCGTACCTATCAGAACCATTTATCTTCACCTGTGTTTTTTAGAATACAAGTTAACCCTTGGGAAGAAGTCTTTAGCCCAACAGAGGATCACAGGAGATAAAAATCCCCTGTTTGGAGATCATTACTGTGGTTAATCGGGCAGATTCACACATACACAAATATAGATCACAATATGTTTTTGTTAATGATGCAATTTGAAAGCAGACAAACAATTTAGGAAGATCTTGACAGGCTTTTCCTTCTGCAAGAAGCCATTTGAGATGATCGCTCTGAAGGGGTCAAAGTGCATTTTGAGTTTTTATGTAGTGTGCCGAACTGGATATAGATGATTACTGCAACATGCCGTCTCAGCAAAGAAGGTATTAGCAATGCATATAATACAAAACCACATGCCAAAAAGAGGACACTGGCAGTGAAAGAAAACTAAAGACTCAAAGATTCTCACACCTAACAAGAGATTGTGTGTATATATACCATAGACTGTAAAAAATTATATATACGCACATTTTTCCAACTCAACTGAAAATGATCATGTGAAATCAATGTAATGTAAAGGTCATAATATCCCAGATAAAGTATTCATGTTGTAGTCTTGATCTTGAGGTCCTCGTCTTGTGATCTCATAAAACTGCATAAAAGGATGACAACGTAATTTCCACAGCTGGAGTTCTACTGGGCCACTGCGCTGCCATAATAATCAACTTGAATCATCCATCCATTTTTTAAACCGCTGGTCCAATGTGGCTACATCGCAATATCATACATGTATAATTCCTTTTTAATTGATTATTAAATTGTTTAATTAAAGTTTGTACATGCTAGTTTCCCTGAAAGAGCTCAAGATAAATCTTTTCATCTTACTTAAGCTGCCAGTTTGCAAAGTTTTAAATGATTATTAAAAAGCAAGCACAAACTATGCAAAAGCGACAGCAGTTTCGGCACAGTCAGTGTCTGAATTCACTGTCGTTTTCATTCCCTTCTTCAAGTGGACTATATTAGTGGAGTAATGTAGGGAATAGTGAATGAGGGTATAGGTGGCAATTTCAAACACAGCCCAAAGTCTATTAACGAGCTGATGAGTTGAATCAGGTGTGCTTCCAGTTTCAAGGTAGGAAAACACTAGATAGCTGTGTCCTGATTCAGAAGCTGCATCCTTCGAAGGACAGTCTGGCCTTTGGAGGATTGTTCTTGTCGCCTAGAAACTGTGACAGCTGCTGTTGACGACCAGCAGTCAAGTTTTTTTACTTGACTTTTTGAAAGTTATATTCAATTGTCTGAATAAAAAGAAGGTTTACAATCTGTCTAAATATGTTCACCGTGGTACATTGCTGTACATACTAAAGAGTCTAAACTATATAAAATCACATATCTAGCTCCTCTGTTTCCACTGGAACTACCTGGAACAATTTGTCACAGGAATATTTGTCACAGGAGTCACCATTATAGTGATTAGTGTTTATTTTAGTTGGGCTCTTGACTCTTAAATAAATAACTCAATTATGGTGTTTCTGATGGTGTTGGGTTGTGTTTTAACATAATCGTTATTTCACAATCTTTGAACTGAGTCACTGAATTCATATAAAGCCCAATTTCTGAATTAGGTTTACTTTATTAATTATAGCAGCACTGTCCTTGTACAACATAATGTTTTTAACTTATACAACGTAATCCAAATAATTTCTTAAAAGTTTCTCTTATACAAAAAAAAAGTTTTTTTTTTTTTGACACAGACATCAAGAATCAGCCTGTGAATCTCAACAATGACGACAATTATAAAGCATGTTGCAGTGCATTCTGGGTGCCACCAATCAAAACTCATTCATGGCTCCCATCATGCATTGCTGCAGGAATAAATAATGAGCTTATGTTCAGAGGTGATCTGTTCGTCACCATTGCTGAGATTCATACGCTAATTCTTGATGTCTGTGTGTGCCTACATAAAATACTTTTTGGAAGTTTTTTTATTTTTTTTATTGATTTGATCATTTGGATTTCATTGAAAAGGATAAAAACTGTATGCTCTACAATGACAGTCCTGCTATAATCCATAAGGTAAACTTAACTCAGAAATTATGCTCTCAATGAGTTCAGTGATTCAGGTCAAATAACTATTATGTTAAAACACAACCAACACCATCAGATCACCTTTTCTATTTGTTCATCTGGCTGTTATAACTCAGGTACAGTAATCAAACAAAATCTAAAGTAAATGATTTAAGGGTCAAGAGCCCAACCAAAACAAACACCGATCACCATAATGGTGACTTAAAAATAAGTTTTTCTCCTTCAGTGATTCTGCTTGTTAACATCAGGTGTCTTCAATAATGCTCAATCATCACTCAATTATTCACTAAATTATCTCATTAACTTTATCACTGCTTCAGTGTTCATTTAACACTTTGCTGAGAGTTTATATAATCCACACTCTCAGTGTTAATTTAACACTCTCAGAATACTTTTCAGTTCCCGCTGGATTTCGTCCTCCGCATAAACTTAAGCCAGCATGAACCTCGTCGTCGGTCCATCGGTTCTATTTTTAAAACTCTATTTTTGATTTGAATTGCAAACAACTCTTACTGCCCGCATCGCAACAGACAACCAAAAAAATGTTGATTGAAATGAAATGCAGCATGGAGTCAACCAATCAAAATGCTGCATGAACTCACCGTTTCTGTAAGAACACATTTGATCCGCTTTAAAACTTTTTTTTTATTACATTTGTATCATTAGATATTAGAGTAATTTAAAACCCAATACTTACATTTAAAAGTGTAATCCAGCAATTTCTCTAAAAAAATCCTGTCATCACCGGCACGCAATGGATTCTGGGGAAGGCAAGGCTGCGAAGGATCCATCTGTTTCCTTTATTACCCAAGAAACGAAGGACGCATTTTGAGGCCGTATTTGAAAGAGCCTTCGTATTGGGACAGCATTCGTCATGCCACTGTGATGCAGTCGGCCTTTGACTTCAATTCCATCCCTTTTCCAACGTACCTACGTATTAATCCTTAGCACTTTGATTAGCTGGTAGCTGTTGTTTGACTACCCCATGTTCTAGAGTGATTAGTAATAGCATTTAGGTTCAGATGATTGGCTGAAAACGAAACAGCAGAACTGAGCAAAGATGGTGTACATTTTGCATACTTCAAATTGCATACTTAAATGCATAAAGTTGATAAAGTCGTTGCAAAATGTAAACTGCTACCAACATTAGGGTTTTTATTGCTGCGGGACATTACCTAAACACACTGTATGAATGTTGCATATGAATAAACATTTTGACGCATCTATGCAAGGCCATCGGATCCCTTTCAGAGAGAATTGAAAGTTTTAGATTTGAGAAAAACACCAGTGCAGTTTAAATGCATTTCATTCCGCATGCTACAAGAAGTTCTTATCATCGGATTCTATGCTCCAATTAACATTTTAAAGTAAAACCTTATTAACATGTTCCATGTTGTTTTGATGATCATTTGTCCCAGGAGAGACCTAATGTTCGAGACCTTCGTTCTTGCGCGCGTTTTTAAAAGCGTGCACTCGTGTGCGCCCTTTGTGCATTCAACTACATGTCAGCATTGCAAGCAATGGCTCTATTCTTTCTCTTATAGCTGTATTAAAAAAATACTCTCACTAATGAATATTTCTCAGGGCAATGCGGGTCTTCTTGGCACCGTGCTGCCTCTTAGTAGTTTCGAGAACGTGCTTTTGTTTCTTTTCAATGTAATTCTCGCCACCGCCATCATTTTCCTCAACGTGTCCGTGTTTCTCTCCATCATGATGAACAGATCCCTGCGCAGCGAGAACCGCTTCATGTACATGCTCAGCACGAGTCTCAGTGACATCTGCTCGGCGTCTCCTATTATTATGCTGGAGTTCTGGATGTACGAGATTATTTTGAATCCCCGACACGCACTTTCTATATCGTTCCCACTTTCCTGGGTCTGTCCTATAGGGATCTCCCAGTCACGTGACCCCTAGCCGCGTATCAGCCATTTTGACGGAATACATCCGTCGGCTACTCATAGATCCATTGCCGTGGGTAATATATATTATTAGTATATTATACTAATAATATAATTATTTGTATAATTAGCCTAAATATTGCAATACTTTGCGCTACAGTATTGATATAATTGCATGCGCAAAATCATGGTGCAAAATATCTCGATACTGAACAGAATCGACCTTTTCCCCCATCACGTCATGTCATCGCACTTATTATTAGCATCATAAAAATAAATATACAAGAGGAAGATAAAGGAATTAGGAATTATATATTCATATGAAGCACCACAAGTTCTTTTTACAGGCATTAAATGTGTAGAAAAAATCCTGACATTGAGTTCGGTGACATTACAGCTACCTTATTCACTTCCATCACGCTACACCGGAGCTTCATTAAAAGAAAATTATTTTTCAATCATCACCGCAAAGGTTGGTCAATGTATTTTTATCACCAAATTATAGTACCTGTAATAATTTTTAAACTGAGTTTACAGGGGAAAACACAAAACAAAATCACCAACAAGATTAAGTGTATCTTTAATGAATTTGTTTAATCTATTTTGATCCAAGAAAAACGAAATAATAGCCTATGCTTATACTTTTTATACTTATCACTGACTGTCACTGTATGATAAACTGTCATTGAGACTTGTCTCAACCTGTGTTTCTAACGATTTATAAGAAGTGTCAAATAAAATACAAGATCAGCTTTTGGTATTTGAAAACTGTCAGAGATGTCTGAAGGAAGGACCCAAGAGCGATGGCAGATTAACAATGTCTTTAATATAACAAAGGAATGCGCCTCGTAGGGCTAGCAACAGAAAGTCTCTCATTAAATGCTGCAAACAATAGAGAAGTAACCCTGGACAGGGCTGGCGGGTCCCGGAGTGGCAACACAGGAGAAAAGCAGAGCCACAACAGCAGCAGTAGGGACTCAGGTAAGGAACCCGTCTCTAGTCTTCAGTAGCAGGGTAACTGGGCAGATAATAGCTTTAGCGAACAAACAATCAGGGAAGCCTGCAGAACAGGACTCACCAAACAAGACAGGACAGGAAAGGATAATCAGGTGAACAGTCAGACTCGTACGCAATCATTGATAATAATCTGGCAAAGGAGAGGTGGAAAAAGGATCAAGAAGTAGGAAGACTAATCAGAGGTAAAGAGGTAGCAGGTGAGAAGAGGATGAATGCAATAGCGATAATTGAAGAGGGCTGGCAGAGAATGAAGAGAGTAATAGTAAATGGGTGTGTCTGCACAGAGTGTGTGTGTGTGTGTATGTGTGAGTGAATGAATGAATGAAAGAAAATAGCGTGTGTGACCAGAAGAGGGAGGCAGAGAAAGGAAGGAGAATACCAGGATCATGACAGTACCCCTTCCCAACGCATTCTCATCCCAAAGCGTAATATTTTGACTCTTTTGCCAAAGCGTCTATATCCAGCGCATATGGCACCCTTTAGCGTCAATATAGCACGCTTCGGTTTTGGGTAGGTTTAGGTCTGGGGTAGTGTTAGGGTTAGACCACTAGGAGGCGCCATATATCTGCCGCTCATATGACGCTAAAGGGTGCCATATGCGTTGGATATAGACGCTTTGGCAAAAGAGTCAATATATTACGCTTTGGGATGAGAACGGGCTCCCCTTCCTCAACGAGCGCCACCAGGCGCTCCCGAGGATGGAGCCTGACGGGAGCGGTAGAAGTCATCAATGAGCGAGCGGTCCAGGACGTCCCGGGAGGGAATCCAGCTTCTCTCCTCAGGACCGTATCCCTCCCAATCGACCAGAAATTGATGACCGCGGCCTCGAGGACGGACATCCAATAACCTGCGAACTCTATAGACGGGAGAACCCTCAACGCGAATGGGATGAGGTGCAGGACGGGTCGGGGCGCGTATGACAGGTTTTACGCAAGACACGTGAAAGACTGGATGAATACGTCGGAGATTGGGAGGAAGTTTAAGCCTGATAGTGACAGGGCTCATGACCTTAGAAATACGAAAAGGTCCAATGAATTTGGGGGCCAATTTGCGAGAAACGGACTGTAACGGGAGGTTAAGGGTGGAGAGCCACACCCTCTGACCACAAGTATACCTAGGACTCTTAACGCGGTGTTTATTAGCAGCCCGACGAGTGAGGGAACGAGAATGACATAACGCTGATCTCACCCTTCTCCATGTGCGTCTACAGCGGCGAATAAAAGCCTTGGCCGACGGGACATTAGAATCAGAGTCTTGGGACGGAAAAAGCGGCGGTTGATACCCAAGACAGCAATGGAAAGGAGACAGGCCGGTGGCGGAGGACGGAGCAGAATTGTGCGCGTACTCAGCCCAAGGAAGCTGTTCAGTCCAAGACGCGGGGTTGCGGAACGCAAGACTGCGCAGAATGCGTCCAACAATCTGATTAGCGCGCTCGGCCTGACCATTAGTTTGCGGGTGAAAACCGGAAGAGAGACTAGGGGACGCACCGATTAGTCGACAAAATTCTTTCCAGAATTGAGAAGTGAACTGGGGTCCCCTGTCAGAAACGATATCTGAGGGGAGACCGTGAATCTTGAAGACATGATCGACGACAGTCTGTGCAGTCTCTTTGGCGGAGGGGAGCTTAGGAAGAGGGATAAAATGAGCGGCTTTGGAAAACCTGTCAACGACCGTGAGGATAACAGTATTTCCCCCCGAGGAGGGAAGTCCTGTTATAAAATCGAGCGAGATATGAGACCACGGACGGGACGGAATAGGAAGCGGCCGGAGAAGTCCAGCAGGCGGTGAATTACTGGGTTTGGTCTGAGCACAGACAGAGCAAGACGCAACGAACCGGCGGATATCACGTTCGTGGGTGGGCCACCAAAATCTTTGGCGGATAGCAGCAAGAGTTCCTCTTACTCCGGGATGAGCGAACAGCTTAGAGGAATGCCCCCATTGCAGGACGGCAGAGCGCGCAGCGACGGGAACAAACAACAAATTCCTAGGACACTGACGAGGAACGGTGACAAGGGAAAGAGCTCGTTTGACTAGTCGTTCGATTCCCCAGATGGAAGCACCGAGGACGCATCCCTGAGGAAGGATCTCTTCCTTGACAGGGACCTCCTTGGGGGAAGCGAACTGGCGAGAAAGCGCGTCGGGCTTGAGATTCTTCGAACCGGGGCGATAAGAAATGGTAAAATTGAAACGACCAAAAAATAACGCCCAACGAGCCTGACGAGCGTTAAGACGCTTAGCAGATCGGATGTACTCGAGATTTCTGTGGTCGGTCCAGACTATGAACGGAACGGAGGAGCCCTCTAGCCAGTGACGCCACTCGCCCAACGCTAAACGAATGGCCAACAGTTCGCGGTTACCCACGTCGTAATTGCGTTCAGACGGTGTAAGGCTGTGAGAAAAATAAGCGCACGGATGAACCTTGCCGTCAGTGGAAAGGCGTTGGGAGAGGATGGCCCATACGCCCACCTCTGACGCGTCCACTTCGACGATGAATTGGTTGGAGGTATCAGGAGTAGTGAGAATGGGAGCAGAAGTAAACAAAGACTTGAGATGATCAAAGGCTGTCTGGGCAGCCCGAGACCACTCAAAACGAGACTTAACGGAGGTGAGTGCGGTTAGAGGCGCGGCTACCTGACTAAAATTGCGGATAAACCATCTGTAAAAATTCGCAAACCCCAGAAAACGCTGAAGAGCGACGCGAGAGTCAGGCACCGGCCACCCGGTAACAGCCTGCACCTTAGTAGGGTCCATGCTGATCCCCTCCGCCGAAATGACAGAACCGAGAAACGTGACAGACTGGGCGTGAAACATGCACTTCTCTGCTTTTACAAACAAACGATTCTCTAGAAGCCGTTGGAGAACCCGACGAACGTGCTAGACGTGCACCTGGAGAGAAGGGGAGAAAATCAAAATATCATCCAAGTAAACGAAAACAAATATATTGAGCATATCTCTCAAAACATTATTCACCAGAGCTTGGAACACGGCGGGAGCGTTGACCAACCCGAACGGTAAAACCCGATACTCGAAGTGCCCAAGTGGAGTGTTAAACGCAGTTTTCCACTCGTCTCCCTCCTTAATGCGCACCAAATGGGACGCATTGCGTAAATCCAGCTTTGTGAAAATCTTTGCGCCCTGCAGAACCTCGAAGGCGGATGACATAAGGGGAAGAGGATAGCGATTCTTCACCGTTATGTCATTCAGCCCACGATAGTCAATGCAAGGGCGCAAAGAACCATCTTTCTTTTTCACAAAGAAGAATCCAGCACCGGCGGGAGAGGAGGACGAGACAATGGTACCGGCTTCTAAGGATTCAGAGAGATATTTCTCAAGGGCTTCGCGTTCTGGGGCTGATAAAGAATATAGCCTCCCTCGAGGGGGCGTTGTGCCGGGGAGGAGGTCGATACAGCAGTCATAGGGTCTATGAGGAGGGAGAGAAGTGGCCCGGGAACGGCTGATGGCCCAACACAACAGGAATATAAGGAGAATGAAAAATTAAAAACGAAATTGTCTCTCGGTGATTACCCGAGACAGTAAGACTCACCGGTATGGTAGCACGGTGAACCTTCTCGAGGACACTGCCATCGAGAGCGAAAACAGAAGTGGGCTGATTTAAATCAATTAAAGGAATACCCTGTTCAAGAGCCCAGGCTTCATCAATAAAACTTCCCTCAGCTCCCGAGTCGATTAGGGCTTGACAGGAAACGGAGGAGCCCGGCCAGTGGAGAGCAGTAGAAAAAGTAGTGCGGGTTCTGAGTGGAGGGACAAGGGCAGTAGCGCTCGCCAGTAACCCTCTCTCTACTGGCGAGCGTTGGCTTTAGGTTGACATGTCGACACATATTGACCAGCCGACCCGCAGTAAAGGCAGAGTCGATTAGCGATTCGGCGTTCGCGTTCAGCGGTGGTAATGCGAATCCCTCCCAGCTGCATAGGCTCCGTCCCAGCACTTGCGGAGGAGGAAATGGTGGTAGCGGGGAGCGGAGAAAGGAGAGCGGACTCCATACGGCGAGATCGACGCCGGAGCTCGAAACGCTTGTCGATGCGAATGGCCAGGTCGATCAAAGCGTCAAGACGAGTAGGAAGTTCCCGGGAGATTACCTCATCCTTAATGTCTGCATTGAGTCCCTCCAAAAAACGAGCGACCTGGGCGGGTTCGTTCCATCCGCAGGAAGTAGCGAGAGTGCGGAATTCAATAGCAAAGTCGGGAACCGAACGTCTACCTTGACGAAGAGATGAGAGAAGACGAGAAGCCTCTGTTCCATGAGCGGAGCGGTCAAAAACTCGGGTCATCTCTTCTCTAAACAGCGAATACCGGTCTAAACAGTCCGACTCGGCGTTCCAAACCGCCGTGCCCCATTCGCGAGCCCTTCCGGTGAGCAAGGAGACAATATAGGCGATCCGGGCTCGATCCTGGGAGTAAGTGACTGGTTGAAGAGAAAACACCACCTCACATTGTGTCAAAAAGGAGCGACATTCTGAAGGCTCACCGGCATAACAGGGCGGATTGTTAACCCTGGGCTCATGAACGTCTTGAGGTCTGGGTGGAGGATCAAGCCGGAGATGGTGAATCTGCTCGGAGAGGTCGGTCATCCGAGCCGCTAAGGACTCCACTGCGTGTCTGGTAGTGGACAGTTCCTCCTCGTGACGGCCCAGCATGGCTCCTTGATGCTCGATCGCCATCTGAATGGAGTTTTTCATCGCTGGGTCCATTTGGCCAGATTATTCTGTCAGAGATGTCTGAAGGAAGGACCCAAGAGCGATGGCAGATTAACAATGTCTTTAATATAACAAAGGAATGCGCCTCGTAGGGCTAGCAACAGAAAGTCTCTCATTAAATGCTGCAAACAATAGAGAAGTAACCCTGGACAGGGCTGGCGGGTCCCGGAGTGGCAACACAGGAGAAAAGCAGAGCCACAACAGCAGCGGTAGGGACTCAGGTAAGGAACCCGTCTCTAGTCTTCAGTAGCAGGGTAACTGGGCAGATAATAGCTTTAGCGAACAAACAATCAGGGAAGCCTGCAGAACAGGACTCACCAAACAAGACAGGACAGGAAAGGATAATCAGGTGAACAGTCAGACTCGTACGCAATCATTGATAATAATCTGGCAAAGGAGAGGTGGAAAAAGGATCAAGAAGTAGGAAGACTAATCAGAGGTAAAGAGGTAGCAGGTGAGAAGAGGATGAATGCAATAGCGATAATTGAAGAGGGCTGGCAGAGAATGAAGAGAGTAATAGTAAATGGGTGTGTCTGCACAGAGTGTGTGTGTGTGTGTATGTGTGAGTGAATGAATGAATGAAAGAAAATAGCGTGTGTGACCAGAAGAGGGAGACAGAGAAAGGAAGGAGAATACCAGGATCATGACAAAAACGAAAGAATGTAATGTGATAATAGGCCTAACGAATTAATTGATCTAGGAATGCATGTATGCGTTTTGCCTGTTTATTGCCGCCAACCACTTTTCTCCGTTTTGTTTCTTTTGGGATACGGTACAAAGATATTCCTTTTGTATGATCACGTATCTGATCGCATCCAAATACACAGCATCGCTCGGGCATGATAGGAATATTTTGCGACGAGCTGTATTATCACCGGCGGCTTAGCACTTTCTATTCCGTCAAGATGGCTGCTCCAAATGGCGTGACATCACGCGGGACGTCCCTATATGGCGATTCTGGCCGCTCAGGCGGACCGGTACCACGCGGTCTCCGCGCCTTTCAAATACTCGCAGCGCATGACCCGAAACAGAACATTACTGGTGATTCTGGCCTACTGGCTTTATGCTTTTTTGATTGTGGCTGTTAATAATTTGGTGACTTTGGGGGTCGCTAGGAGAGTGACGAGTTTTGGCACTTTTGTGGCGAACATTTTCACCGTCGTTATCATGATTGGCTTGAACGTCAGGCTGTTTTTCATCGCCAGATTTCAGTAAGAACGCGAACCGCCGAGCGCGGAACGGGACAACAAGCGTGCGTCCGTTTACCTCATGAAGCCCCGTCCACACTACACGCGACTTTGTCGCTGCAAGTCGCCAGGCGCTGGCGATGAGGTCGCTAGTGGGCGTTCCCACTACTGGTTGACTAGTATGACATCCAAAAGACAGCGAATCAGCTTTCTTGCCATCCATCACTGCAGGCTCAGGGGCTGAGGAGAAGGATCACGTGCGCTCCACTCCTATTGGTTGTCGCTCGCGAAAATCGTTCTTCATTTGCATAAAGTTAAAAATTTCTCAACTTTGTCGCGTCGCTAGACACGCCCCATCTAGTCGCCAACGGTCGCTGTCGCGCGTGTCGCCGGAAGTCGCCCGCTCACCATTGAAATGAATGGTATCGCATCGCTTGGTCGCGTGTAGTGTGAACGGGGCTTTATAATAGTGGCTGTATGTTTTTTGATCGCATGGTTGCCGATTTTTCTTCACGTTATTGTGTGTAACTTCGCGGGGTCTACGTGCTACACGTTCAGAAATGAGGGTTCAGACCTTCGGGTGAATGCAGTTCTGACTCCCTTATTGTACATTAGGGGCTGTTCTGCACTTAGGAACAGCATACTAAGTAAAGTCTGGAGAACAGCATGCTGCAAGAGAAAAGGGTAAACTCTCCCCAAGTTCTCTCCATCTCTCTTGCACACACTGGTGAAATATGAATGTAATTAACCAGACCATCTCTGAGACATTCTTTTTTAACCAACTCACGTATTGATGGTTTATTTTTTAAATTCAAAACAAACATAGGCTAATTATGTCAAATGTTTTTTTTCTTATTATTAAAGGGATACTCCACCCAAAAATGAAAATTCTGTCATCATTTACTCACCCTCAAGTTGTTGCAACCCTGTATGAGTTTCTTTCTTCTGCTGAACACAAAGGAAGATATTTTGAAGAACGATTGAAATTTGGCACCATTGACTTCCCTAGTATTTTATTTTTTTCTATGGAAGTCAATGGTGCCAAACAACTGTTTGGTTCAGATCGTTCTTCAAAATATCTTCCTTTGTGTTCAGCAGAAGAAAGAAACTCATACAGGTTTGCAACAACTTGAGGGTGAGTAAATTATGACAAAATTTTGGGTGGAGTATCCCTTTAAAATGATGTATTTTATACATTAACTCTAGGCTGTATTTTCCAAAAGTGCCTTCATGAATTAATAATTATAAGTATTCTATATAGCCTATATTAAATTAAATAGTTTATAACATTTATAAATATTAACAATATTAATATTGCCTTTCTGGTGGAGCTGTGGCAAGTTAGGCATACATGCAGGCCTTTATCACACATTAAAAGGACACTGAATATCTTTGAAGCATTTATGCCTTTAAAGCTTTTCTTTCCCTTTTTTTTCTCAGTGTGAACTCTCTGTCAGTGAAGGAAGCTGCCGTCTTCAAGATGTGATCTTACAAGCCAAAGCAAGAAAGGAAAAGTTTAAAAGATCAATTGCCACGTGAAAATCAAATCTCACTTTACATTTGCTTCTAGCTGTTATCTGGTTTCTGTAAACCCCAAAATTCACATTTGTATTATCACAATATATCTCAAATATATCAGATGCTGGCCGGCATAGATGTGGGTGCGGCTGTTTATGGAAAACTTGGAATTGTCAATAATTGTATCAATATTCCTTGAGTATTTGTTAATCCTCCTTCTCTACATGGCATGAACATGCAATATGAGATAGAAATAAAAAATATATTTTACATGCATCTTTGCTAGATTTAATTGTAAAAATGTAACTCTTACTGCTATTAGAATAATTTAACAATAAATTCCACATGGCCTTGTGGTTCATACATCATATTATGACTTGAATGTTTCAAAGTTTATTCCAGTCATCTTGACTTTAAAGAAAGAGAATTAACCCAAAAAACAATTCAGAGATATTGTGTACAATGTGTAGGTCTTTTTTCATTGTGTGTGTGATTTTTAGTATCAGTGAATGTTTTATGATCATAAAAGGCTCCTATACAGAGAAAATGTTAACAAACTTAAGACTATGTAGGCTATCATTAATACATATGATTAATAACTGGCCAGTTAAAGCTGCAGTCCGGATCTTTTCCTCTTTGTCGCCATCTCTCTGTTCGAAATCTGTAACTGCAGTGATTCGCGGAATTATCATCTTTACGTGGGTTGTAAATCGGCATGAAACAGCGCGGATGAACACAGTGCTTTGAGGCGAGTGCTGCTGTCAGTCACCGCGCTGTGTGGATACTGTCATACAGAATCACAGATTCACTTTTTGAAAGTTTGACCAACATAAGAATTTTCATAAGAAAATGTCTTCTGAACAAGTAAGTAACATCCATTTTTGTTCTGACCAACTAAGGGGGAAAAAGCATTCGACATGATAAGCTTCGTTAGATTTAATCAACGCGATTTACAGCAACCGTGCAAATTATAGCCTACTTTGTTCTCAAATTGTTCATGTTAACAACATCAGCATTGCGTGACTAATGTTAAATTTAATGTGTTTTATGGTTACCTGTGTAGTTCAGAATTCATATTCTCCATAATAGCAAAACGAGAAAGGCACAACAAAGGAAACTCCATAACTGTGTGAATTAAGAAAACGTACTGTTACACGATTGAACTATTGAAATGTCTTACTTGTTCAGCAGAAAAAAGCCGTCTCTTCTTCCGTTTTGAACCCCTTCAAAACACGGAGTTCACGCACTTTTCAAAAGCCCCGCCGATGTTTAATCCTTGTGTTCGCATGAGACGGTTTCTTTCTCTTTCTCTAGCCACCTTAAATCCGAAGTACGAAGTCTTTTGGGTTTTATAACTGCTGAATCTCCAGTTGACACTGATGATTGTTGTTTGGATCTTTCTGGATGCCATAAGTTTAATTATGTAAAGTGCTGCGAGAAAAGCCTATACATCTAAACATCTCGTCATGCGCAGTATAGCCGGCTAGCCGAAACTCCTTCTTTATGTGTACGGGTGTGACGTAATGACGCAAAGACATTCTCGAATTTCCCGCAGAAACCCACCAGTACCACTGGAATTAAAATCATTATTACAAGCTAACCGTTTTGAATCTAGCTATGGCAAGCAGATAGTTTTGACCACTGGCAGAATAAGTTTTTTTTAATATAATTATTTTGGATTATTTTTAACTTTAAAAAGTTACGGACTGGAGCTTTAAATAAAGTGTTTTTATCATTTACTCAGATGATTCCGTGTAAATATAAACCATATGGGAAAATCCCAAAATTCTTATAATCTCATATAAAACATCTCCTTTTTTACTACTTCCGCTCCGCAGAACCGTCTCGAGCAGCGCGCGCACAGGAGATGACAGGGACAGCGCGAAATTTCTGAGGTAATGTTTATATCACGACTAATTATATCACCGTTTTATGAAAACAATATATTAGTGATATTACTGGTCATTAAAGTAAAGGTTAACTAAAATTAGTTTTTTTATATATTTTTTTATTTAACCTTTATTTAACCAGGAAAATCCCGTTGAGATTACTAATCTCTTTTTCAAGGGAGTCCTGGCCAAGACAGCGGCACAGATCACAACAATTCAGTACATTACAGACAATTTCATAAGACTATTTAAAAACATTCACAAACCATAGATTTCATTTCCAAACTTTTGTTTGAAAGTTTGAAAGAAAAACAACGAAGAGAGCCAGACCTAATGTTGCCGTTTTTCAAATCCCGTTCTTGAATCACGTCGACCAGTCTATGATCACGACAGGTAGCTTACATTATTAAGAATTGAAACTATGTTTGGATTTGATTCATTTTTTATTTAGAAATATTAATATTATTTAAGCATTTTTTTGTAGCTAAACGTGTTAGAGGTAGCCTATCCACCTTATTCCTGACAAGCTTACTGCGTTTTGAATTATGGGCGGCACTTCCGGTTTGGGGAACTTCCATTCAAAAAGACTGAAACGAATCATTTCAAATCATAAGGTTGCCCTACAAATAAACCTGATCCGTCAGTTTGACTTAATGAGCAATCAGTTTTCTTTCATGTTTTATCTAAGAATAACATGAGAATAACGTAAAACTTGGTATTTTAACGTGACATGTTATAACAAGAATATCCATAGTAAGAGCTCTGCATTCTTTTCCTCACGATTATTTTCTTTTTTCCTTTTGAATTCCGCTGTAATAGTATGACAAAGGTCAACACATACTGCACATTTGTGGTCTGTTCTCCCGATTTAATTTACTATGCATACCATTAATAATTCACTGGGATCCTCTCCAAATCCTCACGTCTCTTTCCAGGTTTGGTTTCACGGGTAAATACAATTTATTATCTGTCAAAATGACTGAAATCACTTTAAAATAGTATCACGTAATGCTGAAGTAAAACACTTTTTTATTAAGGCAACGTTACATAATACAGATCACCACAGTGATATTTAACCGACCGATTTAGCTGTGGAAAGTTGCTTTTGAGATTATTCATGGTCTGTTGAAAGTTAGCTTGTTGATGCTTTTACACTTTTAAATGTCCTTTTAATGTTCAATGGTTGAAGGGTGAGTAGAATAATGTAATGTCATCGTAAAAGGTTTAAAAATCTATTATTGCGTCCATAGAGCTTATCTTTCACTGATTGTTTACATCTTACCGGAAGTTACACCCATAATTCGCGCAAAGCGTCATGGGGCGCAGGAATACTGTGGATATGGTTCATTTTCAATAACATCAAGGCTTCTGTGGGCACTTTAACATTTTTAAAAACAAACAAAAAAGGCCCACAGGTCTGTCTCCTTTTTTTTACCCAGCTCATTTGCATTCTTGGGATATTTACATGGCAAACATCACATATGAAACACACAAAAGCTTTTAAAAGATATTTAAGCTGTTAGCAAACACACGAACATTCAATCATCTCCATTGTTGTTTTTAGACTTTTTCCTGGCGTACACCGATGAAAATACGAAAAAGCAATCACCTGTGCTTAATGTAAAGTGATGGACTTATTCTCGTAGGGGGGAGTGTTTACTGCCACCTGTTTTTCACCTTGCTATCTATGATTTCCCCTTCACCCATTCATAAGAGATTGGATTACTAATTAGCATCTTAATTATACCTACAGCGGAGTCCTGTGTGGCCGTAAAGCTGTTAGGATTGTCAATCGATGATTAAACATGTCAAAACACACACACACATTATTTTCACCTGGGTGTTTTGGGACATAAATAAACACAGGGGAAGGTGACTTTTGTTTAACAGATTATCAAGGGACATAAAACATCTTTATCATTACTATGGTTAACCAGGCAGAGCAAATGCAACGTGACTGATCATAACATTGCTCTGTTTTTAAAGTTCATATCTATTGGGGACTTATTATGACTGTGATGATGATCGTGGTAATTGCAGCATCTGAGCGAATGAATAGTCACCCAGAACACAGTCATAGAGTTAAAGTGGACAAAAACACATGAATTTGAAAGCAGGAACTACTTTTGAGAATATTAATAGGCTTTATGCTAATACACAAAGCCACTCATGACTCATGTGTACTTATTTATACTTGATATGTAAACTAACAAGTGCATTTTGGAAACATTGCACTATTTTTTTTTAGGATTTCTTACATTTATAATAGTGAGTTAGATTTAAATACAGGGGTTGGACAATGAAACTGAAACACTGGCCAATATAGTGTTGGAGGACTCCCGCCTGTATATGCGCGGCCTGGCCAATCTTCTCTGATTTTACATTGCATCAGTAAGAGCCGAGTGTGAAGGTTGAATTAGCAGAGCAATAGCACAGCACATTCAATATATCAATCCACACAACATATCGGGAGACGCATAAGAGGTAAAAAGAGGACCTATTTTTGGTGTGTGTCTCGCTGGCTCATCTGTGACCAGGACAGCAAGTCTTTGTGGTGTATCGAGAGCTATGCTATACTGGGTAATGTTGGCAAACCACCATGTAGGATGAACCACATCCAACAGGAGTAACTGACGACACAAGAGGAAGCTGTCTGAGAGGGATGTAACCCAGACTGTATCCAAAAAACATAAAACCACAACTGAATTAAATACTCACCTCGACTCTCCTGTTTCCACCAAAACTGTTCGTCAAAAGCTTCACTGAGTCAATATTCATGGTCGAGCTGCTATTGCAACATGACATCATGACTTTGCGTAAACATACAAGCCACTTTCAAGTCAAGTGGCGTGTTATCTATACGCATTTTGAGCTATCCGCGTGTATGTCCACGCCGAAATGAACCGTCATCTTTTGCGTGTATGTCTACGCCGTTAAATGTCCGAGCGAAACAAAGCAAAATTCATATCTACATCTGGGGAGCGATATTTTTTTTCCTAGGATGGTAGGGGAAGACTCATAAATGGTACCCCAGTGACGGGTAGGTTTAGGGACGGGGATGGGGTAGGTCATATATTTATATATACAGTAATGTAACGTTAAGTCAACGGCGTTGATAAACACGCTGAAAAGCGATTATGCGTGTTGATAGCACGCCAAAAATGGAAATACGAATTGGCGTGTCATGTCATTGGCGTGGAGTCGGGTGGTGAAGGAGGGTCGCCGACTAAAATACGTGAGTGAGTACGATGATGTACAGCCCAAGCCTCGTCTAAATCAATCAAGAGGGAAGAAGTCAAATGGCATTGTCGGAACTTGTCCTGAGGGGAATATACAAGTTGTTAAGACAAAGCGGGTGAGTGTTTTTGCCACTAAATTTTCGCCTGATCTAGACTCTGAGACACTGGCCAATTATTTAAAGGATAAACTCCATCGTGATGTTGTTTGCCAAAAGATGGATACTGCTCAGAATAGATACAGTTCCTTTAAAGTAACTGTCGAATGTGATAAAGTGGAAGATGTATATGAGCCACAGATTTGGCCACATGGAGTATTTGTACGACGATTTTTTGAGGCTCGCATACCCAGGGCAAATGTTGGCCTTGTGAATATAGGAACATCTAATAGCCTGAGAAGAGTGTCGGCATCTGAGGCGCTTGCGTCTATTGTATCATAAATATGATCTATGAATCTTAGAGTTGTCATATAACTCCAGAGGTTTGCGCTTGGGTCGGAATGTTAGTGAAAAAGCACAACGGATTGTTATTGACAAACTCATTCTATGTTTACAAGAGACTTTTCTATCCAAACAAGATCTAGATAAACTTAACTCCATGCATGAGGATTTCCATGGAGTTGGAGAATCCACAACTGACTTAAAGCTCCAGTCCGTAACTTTTTTAAGTTAAAAATAATCCAAAATAATTATATTAAAAAAAACTTATTCTGCCAGTGGTCAAAACTATCTGCTTGCCATAGCTAGATTCAAAACGGTTAGCTTGTAATAATGATTTTAATTCCAGTGGTACTGGTGGGTTTCCGCGGGAAATTCGAGCATGTCTTTGCGTCATTACGTCACACCCGTACACATAAAGAAGGAGTTTCGGCTAGCCGGCTATACTGCGCATGACGAGATGTTTAGATGTATAGGCTTTTTTTTTGATCAATGTCTCTTTTATTTTCAGATATAACAAAGGAAATACAATTCACACATGAAATAGTCAAATCTAGTTCCTGTCCATACGAACAAACCACCCAATTCCCCAATGCCCCCCACCCACAAGTACTAGACCCCCAGCAAATTTCCATACATTCCGACAGATTCATACATGTAAAAAAAAAAAAAAAAAAAAAAAAAAAAAAAAAAAAAAATATCTAGGTAAATAAAAGGAAAGACAACATCAATAAATAATAACAAATGCACACACCAACTGACGAAAAAAAAAAAAAAAAAAAAAAAAAAAAAAAAAAAAGGTATGTACACACAATTGGGTTACATAGATACGTTAGTAGCTGCCATGCCTTCTACAAAGGAAATAAATGGCTGCCAAATGACATAAAATTTTCTAGTGGACCCTCTTACAGTGTATCTAATTTTTTCTAAGTGGACATAACTCATGACCTCCCTAATCCATTGGCCATATGTTGGGGGGAAAGCATCTTTCCATTTTAACAAGATAAGCCTCCTAGCCAACAAAGAGCAGAAGGCCATCATGCTCAGTTGACCCCCAGAAAAGGTGGCATCCACCGGAGCCACACCAAACAGTGAAATCAGAGGAGATGGGTGTATTGTTCTTCCGCATATTACAGAGAATGCCTCAAAGATGGACTGCCAAAAATATTGCAGCTTAGGGCACAACCAAAACATGTGCAACAGTGTGGCAGGAGCCTGCCTACACCGATCACACGTAGGGTCGATACCCGTCTTAATCTTAGACAATCTATCCTTGGTCCAATGAAGACGGTGCACTATTTTAAACTGAACCACAACATGTCTGAGGCATATAGAGGAAGAGTAGATACGCTGTATAATTTTTTGCCATATTTCTTCTGGAATCGTTTCATCTAGGTCTGTTTCCCATTTGATTCTAAGGCTATCGAGACTATTCATGTTATGTGTATTGAGCAATGTGTAAATTCTGCCTATTACTTGTTTTAAGTTAACTTTACATTTTAAAATAGTTTCAAGCAAGGTTTCAGAAGGACTCAACGGGAAACGGTCAGAATTAGAAGCCACAAAATCTCTAAGCTGTAAATACCTGAAGAAATGTGATTTATGAAGACCATATTTCTGTTGCAATTGTATAAAAGCGGCAAACCTATTATGAATGTAGAGGTCAGATAATGTACCTATTCCGTTTCTTGCCCAAACATTAAAAGCTTCATCCATCATTGATGGTACAAACATATGATTCTTTATCAATGGTGTAACAAGTGAAAGATCAGTGAGATTAAAGGTCCTTCTAAACTGGTTCCAGGTTTTAATTGAATGGATAACAACTGGATTAGTGGTGAAGGCTGAGATAGGCTGTTTGAAAGGTAATTTGGAACATAATAAAGCTGCAGGGGAGGTAGATCCAATGGATGCCCTCTCCAACACCATCCATTCAGTACTATTGACATCCGTGTAATCATTTCTCAACCAATACAGCAGTGCTCTTATATTAGCAGCCCAATGGTAATACATAAAATTAGGAAGTGCCATACCTCCCATTGCACGGGGCCTCTGTAATATATTTTTATTAATCCTGGGCTGCCTTTTATGCCATATAAAGGATGATAACTGACTGTTTAATTTGGAAAAAAAAGATTTTGTTAGATAGATAGGAAGACATTGAAATAAATATAAAAACTTAGGGAGAATATTCATCTTAATTGTATTGATCCTCCCTCCTAAGGAGAGAGGCAGAGGGTCCCAGCGCTCCAGGTCTTGTTTAAGGTTACTTAAGAGAGGATGATAATTAGCCTTAAAAAGATCCTTGTGGTTACGTGTGACCCATATACCTAAATATTTGATTTTTTTAGGACTAAATTTAAAAGGGATTGACCCAAAATATGATCTGTCTACAGAAGAGATAGGCATAAGTTCACTTTTCTGAAAATTTACTTTATAACCAGATATTCTTCCGAACTTTGTGAGTAGAATCGATAATTCAGGAAGACTTGAAAGGGGGTCAGATATAAATAATAACATGTCATCCGCATAAAGTGACACTTTATGCTCCGAGCCCGCCCGGTGTATCCCTTTAATGGTGGGGCACTGCTTCAAGGCTAATGCTAGTGGCTCAAGTGCAACGGCAAACAAAAGTGGTGAAAGAGGACATCCCTGCCTCGTGCCCCGCCTCAGCTCAAAGTAGGAGGATAAGTTATTATTGGTGCGTACCGCAGCCACTGGGAGCGTGTATAGTAGTCTGATCCAGGAGATGAATTTAGGGCCGAAATTAAACGCTTCTAATGTCTTGAAAAGATAGTCCCACTCCACCCTATCAAACGCTTTTTCAGCGTCGAGTGACAGCATCGCCTCGATATTCCCAGGATCAGGCGGAGTGGAATAATAAAGGATATTAAATAGACGCCTGATATTGAAAAATGAATAACGATTTTTTATAAATCCTGTCTGGTCAGACGAAATAATAGAGGGGATAATATTTTCAAGGCGACGCGCCAAAATCTTGGCAAGAATCTTTGCATCTGTATTCAGCAACGAAATAGGGCGGTATGAACTGCAATTAAGGGGATTTTTATCCTTTTTAAGTAATAAAGAGATGACTGCTTGACGCATGGTTGGGGGCAAAGAATTGGTGACTAAAGATTCTTCAAATACCAACAATAACAAAGGAGATAACTGATCAGAAAACTTTTTGAAAAATTCGGTTGAGAAGCCGTCTGGCCCTGGAGATTTGCCACTTTGCATGGCACCGATTGCTGAAACTATTTCCTTAACTGAGAAAACCCTTTCCAGTTCAGCCGAGAATTCTACACCTACAGAAGGCATTTTCAGGGATTTAAAAAAGTCATCTAGGACAGCAGGGTTGGTGGGCCCATCTGAAGTATATAATACCTGGTAGAATTTCCTGAAACAAGAATTGATTTTCTCATTGTCAGTGCATTTTGAACCACATTCATCGTTAATTTCAGGAATGGTTTGATTAGCAGTTCTTTGGCGCAGCTGGTGAGCAAGTGCACGACCGGACTTTTCCCCATGCTCATAATGACCATGTCTTGATTTGGAAATAAGATATTCAGCATGTCGGGTGGACAGGAGATCAAACTCTGTCTGTAATGACAAGCGCTTCTTAACTACATCTGCTGATGGGGAATGGCTATGCAGCCTGTCTAACTCTAATATCTCATCTGCTAATTTATTAACACGCTCAGTGTTAGCCCTTTTTTTATTTGCACAGTATGAAATAATTTGACCCCTTAGATATGCCTTTAGCGACTCCCAAACAGTAGATGGCGACATCCCTGGAGTTTGATTGATGTCGAGAAACATATTAATTTCAGACGATATGAACTTAGTAAACTCATCTTCTGACAGAAGTAGAGGGTTGAACCGCCATGAACGATAAGTAGATTGTGTATTAGGAATATACATTTTCATGATTAAGGGACCATGATCCGAGATGACTATAGCCCCGTAATCACATTCTTTCGTGAGATGCAGAATTCTTTTATCCAGGAAAAAGTAATCAATACGTGAATACGTATTATGCACCGGAGAAAAGTAAGAGTACGCCCTAGAGGTGGGGTTACGAAACCGCCACACATCCGCTACACCATAGGTCTTCAGGAAGAGCTGAATAGAGTAAGCTGACTTCGTCAGGGATGCCCTCTTAGAAATGCTCCTATCTAAAAGAGGAGAAAGTACACAGTTAATGTCACCGCCAAGTATAAGATGATGTGATGACAAGTCTGGTAAGTGAGAAAAAAAATTGGTGAAGAATGTTGAGTCATCCCAGTTCGGGGCATAAACACAGGCTAAAATAACTGGGAGCGAGTATAATTTCCCTACCACAATGACATATCGCCCTGTGGAGTCAGTTTGCACATGAGATGGCGTGAACTGTACATTTTTGCTTATCATAATAGCGACACCCCTAGCCTTTGAGCAGAAATTGGATTGATACACCTGGCCAGCCCATCCCCTGACTAGGCGAGAACTATCACAAGAACGTATATGGGTCTCTTGTAAGAATGCAATATCTGCACTGAGCTGTTTTAGGTGTGAGAATACTTTTTTAAATTTCACAGGATGATTAAGTGATTTAACATTCCAACTTATGAAGTTAGCAGGGCAACCACCATAACCTCTTGTATTATTTATATTGGCCATATTATGTATACAGAGAAGTGAGCACCATATATGAAACACAAAAACACAAAAACAAACATAGATAAAAATAAAATAAAAGTCTGGCAGAATAGTATCAGATCGTATATAGGTCCAGAAATTACCCACCCCCTATCACCCACGTGAACAAGGTGATAACAACCACCCTCAGAAAAAAATCCACACATTAAGTGTTTGTGGTTGGGAGCTATAAAGCCAAGCACTCGGGCTCCCGTCGAGCCTCCAACAAAAAGAAAATAAAGACTAGTAAAGTGCCATAATTCTTGGGAGAGAATATATTAATCATGCTGAGTATCAAGACTATACAGCATTGGCTTCCTTAAATAACATTGTATCAAGTGTAATGACTCTTAAAAATAGCCAACAATTGCTGACCCAATTAACCCATAATAATAATAATCAGGAACTGAAACGCGTTTCTTTCATTTTAACTCGGGATATCCTTTAAGCAAAAACAGAAAACCAATACTTTAGTAGTAACACAAGGCTGAACATGAAATAGTATGTCAGCCTATATGCACACAGTTCGAACTGGTCATCCTGACCAATAAGAAAGTGGAACAGTTATAGTATAGAAAATGTAAACATTGTGCTAAGAATGTGTACCTGATGTCAACTCGCACAATGATATAGACATGTTCACCATACCCGTAGGTCGACAGAGGTATTATGTTCAGTTGAGATGATCAGTCTCATGTACATTCTGCGGCCTCCGTGGTTTTGAGAATATTGTTCTTGACATAAGTCATAGCTTTGTCCGGGTCAGTGAACTCCCTGTCCTCCCCTCTGTACGTAACCCGAAAACGCGCTGGAAACAGAATACCGTACCGAACTCCCTGTCGGTCGCGAAGCAGCTTCCTCACCTCTGTGAATGCAGCCCGAGCTTTAGCCACAGTTGCCGTGTAGTCCGGGAAGATGGTAATTGGTTCCCCGTTGAAACGGAGCGGACCCCGAGTTCGAGCGCGTCGCAGTATCTGGACACAATCTTGGTAATAATGAAGCTTAGCAACGATGGCGCGAGGTTTTCCGCCCGGCTTCTTTGGTCCTAGGCTCCGGTGCGAGCGGTCGATCAATGGCTCTTTATCCAACCCTAGCACCTCAGTTAGCAACTTTGATACAGAGGTTGTAGTGCTGGAGTCGGGAGTTTCGGGCACTCCAATGATTCTTATGTTACATCTCCTCATCCGTCCTTCCATATCTTCACACTTCGTTTTCAGTTCTGCCATTTCTGCCTTCATCTCACTCACAGTTTTTTGTAAAGTAGCCACTTCATCTGACCATGCTGATAGCCCCCCCTCAACCTCTTTGATGTTAACTTTCACCTGGTCGATCTCGGACTTCAGGGCCGCGGTGTTGTTTATTATCTCCGTTTTCACCGCCTTCAGTTCGTTCTTGAGCATTTCGAAGTCATCAGCGAGGGCATTTTTCAGCTCTGACTTTATCACCATTGAGATGTCCGCTTTCAAAGAAAGAAGGATTTCTGATTTCAAGCCTTCAACGTCCATCTCTCCCGAAGCAGGTGAGGGCGGGGTCACTTTAGCTGGGCTCTTGTCAGTACTCTGGTCCGAGGAGGTCTTGGGCCTTGTTTTAGAGGATCCAGTATACTTAAATTTCTTCAGCCTCGTGTCCATCAGGCCACCGCCGTGGATTTGTTCCACTATCCGATGGAGTTTAGTAATAGTTTACTGTTGTATGAGAAGTATTACACTTTACGTTTTTCGGTTGAAATAGAGGCTTAACGGGAGCACATGTCGAACACAGCTTACTCCATTGCGGCCAAGCCACGCCCCCCGTATAGGCTTTTTAGCAGCACTTTACATGATTAAACTTATGGCATCCAGAAAGATCCAAACAACAATCATCAGTGTCAACTGGAGATTCAGCAGTTATAAAACCCAAAAGACTTCGTACTTCGGATTTAAGGTGGCTAGAGAAAGAGAAAGAAACCGTCTCATGCGAACACAAGGATTAAACATCGGCGGGGCTTTTGAAAAGTGCGTGAACTCCGTGTTTTGAAGGGGTTCGAAACGGAAGAAGAGACGGCTTTTTTCTGCTGAACAAGTAAGACATTTCAATAGTTCAATCGTGTAACAGTACGTTTTCTTAATTCACACAGTTATGGAGTTTCCTTGTGCCTTTCTCGTTTTGCTATTATGGAGAATATGAATTCTGAACTACACAGGTAACCATAAAACACATTAAATTTAACATTAGTCACGCAATGCTGATATGATGTTGTTAACATGAACAATTTGAGAACAAAGTAGGCTATAATTTGCACGGTTGCTGTAAATCGCGTTGATTAAATCTAACGAAGCTTATCATCTCGAATGCTTTTTCCCCCTTAGTTGGTCAGAACAAAAATGGATTTTACTTACTTGTTCAGAAGACATTTTCTTATGAAAATTCTTATGTTGGTCAAACTTTCAAAAAGTGAATCTGTGATTCTGAATGACAGTATCCACACAGCGCGGTGACTGACAGCAGCACTCGCCTCAAAGCACTGAGTTCATCCGCGCTGTTTCATGCCGATTTACAACCCACGTAAAGATGATAATTCCGCGAATCACTGCAGTTACAGATTTCGAACAGAGAGATGGCGACAAAGAGGAAAAGCTACGGACTGCAGCTTTAAGTAAGAGAATAATGCGTGGCAGAATACCTGGTGGTGTGGCCATTTTTTGGCATAAGAAATACGATCCTCTGATTACTGTGATTAAATTAGAGGCCGACTGGTGTATAGCAATCAAAGTGGAACATAATGAAAAGGTCTTTGTAATTTTGAAGAACGTGTATGCTCCATACGAATGCAGCCAAAATGAAGATGAATACGTGAATATGCTTGCTTTTATAAGTGCTTTTATAAATGAAAATGTATGTACTAGTATATTTATATTGGGGGATTTGAATGCTTACATATCTGATAATAATTCTTTGTTTGGCCAGCAGCTAATCAGGTTTTGCCTGGATAGCAAGTTGGTTTTTTCCAGCCAAACATTATTGCCAGCAGAAAGCTTTACATATATAAGCGAGGCATGGAATACAACTTCCTGGCTGGATCACTGTATATGTACAGCAGATGCACATGCTTCCCTAGATAAACTTGAAATATTATATAACTTAGCTACAACTGACCACATACCAATTGCAATTATGCTAAATGTTGAAAGTTTACCTGAGCTGACTAAATGTGAACATTCTGAACGAAAAGGTAAATTAGACTGGGCAAGACTCACAGCAAATGATCTTTTGAGATATAAATTATTAACAGAGAAGAGGTTGAACAATACAGAAGTGCCAAATGAGTCTGTTGTGTGTGATAATGCTGGATGTAAGAATCCTAAGCACAAGTACAATCTATGTAAGATGTATGATGAAATAGTGGGTTGCTTAGATGATGCCGCCAGTAGACCTTTTTGTCCAAAAAGGGTTAAAAAATATAATTATAAGGCCGGATGGAATGATTATGTCTCTGAACTGCATTTGCAGGCCAGAGTTGCATTCAAACACTGGTCTTAACAGGTAAAGTTTGGTATGGCCCAGAATTTGAGGATAAGAAATTGGCAAATGCTAAATTTAAATACGCTCTGCGATATATAAAAAGGAACGAGCTGTCCATGAGAGCAAACTCAATGGCCAAGAACCTACAGCAAAATAATGTTTACGAATTTTGGAAAGAAGTTAAGGCTATCAATAACAGGAAAATACCTATGCCGAATAGCATGGATGGGGCTGTTGGGGCTGAGGATATTGTCAACTTGTGGATAAAATATTATGAAGGTCTTTTTAATTGTGTTGAGAGGAAGGAATTTAAAGTTGGTCATGTACCAAATGATCTAGGTATGATTATTACACCTGATGAAGTTAAGTACGCAATCGAGAAACTGGCCGATAATAAAGCTGGTGGTCCAGACCGAATAACAGCTGAACATTTGAAACACGCTAGCTCTAGGATCTCAGTATTACTTGCTTTGTGTTTTACGGGCTTTTTATTTCATGGAGTGTTACCGGATTCCATGATAACAGTCTTACTAGTGCCTGTTATTAAAGATAAAACGGGTAAAATAACTGGGACAGAAAACTATAGGCCAATTGCTTTGGCAAGTGTACTCTCTAAAATATTTGAACAAATCCTCATGGATAGGATTAAAGAATATTTAACAACTACGGATAATCAATTCGGTTTTAAAAGTAAGCATGGCACTGATCTATGCATATATTCGTTAAAAGAAGTAGCTAGTAAGTTCAATGCTCATAATTCCACAGTTTTTATGTGTTTCTTAGATGCTTCGAAGGCGTTTGATCGAGTTAATCATACTAAGGTATTTACAAAATTGCAAGAAAGAGGGGTCTCCCCTTATATGATAAGAATTTTACATTTTTGGTACATACATCAAACTCTAAAAGTGCAATGGGGTGATAATATATCGGAGCCGTTTTATACGACGAATGGGGTTCGGCAGGGGGGGTTATTGTCACCCCTTCTTTTTAATTTATATGTGGATGGTCTTTCGGTGGAATTAAATGAGTGTAAGACTGGATGCCTGATAGGGGATAGTATCATTAATCATTTGATGTATGCTGACGATGTTGTTATTATGTCTCCGTACAGTGCAGGCTTACAACAGTTGCTTCGAATCTGTTCAAGCTATGGTATGAAGCATGACATAAAATTCAATTAAAAAGAGTGTTATCATGATTGTTAAAGCTAAAGAAGACCATAAACTAAATGTTCCCTCTTTTTATTTAGATGACCAAGTTTTAAATGTAGTAAATAAAGTAAAATACCTAGGTCACATCATTAAAAATGATTTAAATGATGATGATGACGTGCAGCGCCAGTGCTGTAAACTGTATGGGCAGGCTAATATGCTTGCTCGTAAATTTTGTATGTGTACAGATGAGGTTAAAATAACTCTATTTAGGGCATACTGTACTTCTTTATATACAGTCCACCTTTGGTGTAAATACTCTAAAGCAAAGATGAGAAAGCTTCAGGTGGCATTCAATGATGCACTTAGAATTTTGCTTAAGCACCCAAGGTGGGCAAGTGCAAGCCAAATGTTTGTGGTTAATAATGTGCCTACGTTGAATGCTGGTTTAAGAAAATGTATGTATAATTTTATATGTAGATTGAGTGTTTCAAAAAATAGTATTATTAGGGTCTTAAATGACATTGCATTGAGTGATACAAGGTATTTTTCTTGTTTTTGGAAGCATTGGAAAGAAAGCTTGTATGTCTTTTAAATTGTGTTTGGTGTTTTGTTGTTTATATATGTTGTATGTTTATATGGACCCATGGGTCTGAAATAAAGAAATATATACATGCGCCATTTCATGAGATCAGTCTGGCTATAGCCAAATCTGTAGTCACTCGTGCCAATGCCAAATGTCAGTTTCAATGGTGCCAACAGTGCAAATCTGAACAATGTGAAACATGTATTGTTCTCTGATGAGTCCGTCTTTCTCACATTCATGAGAGTTATGGAGTGAGAAACCCCAAAGAGGCTGAACCCGGACTGTTGCTGTCCAGAGTGAAGCGCGGGATGAATCAGTGATGGTTTGGCCTTCAATATCATGGCTTTCTCTACTGTACTTGATGGATGCGTCACTGCCAAGGACTAGCGAACCATTCTGGAGGACCGTGTGCATCTAATGGTCCAATCATTGTACCCTGAAGGTGGGGCCGTGTATCAGCATGATAATACACCAATACACACAGCAAGACAGAATGGTTTGATGAACATGAAAGTAAAGTTGAACATCTCCCATGGCCTGCACAGTCACCAGATCTAAATATTTTTGAGCAACGTTGGGGTATTTTGGAGGAGCGAGCCAAAAAACGGACACTGTTCTGGAAGAGGAACGGCTCATAATCCCTCTGGCCGCTGGGAAGGACTTGTGTCTGTCATTCATTTACATCGTCTTCAAATTACCCCGTTACGCAGACATAGGTTTAACCCAAATTACTCTCCGCAATTCACATACATATTAAACCTATTGTGTACAGAAGACTTATATTTAATACACAATGTGATCTCAGTCTACTTAACTTTTTGTTAGGTGCTGCTGATAATAATAAAGAGAGCTTCAAATAGGAAATTGTTTAATCTCCTCCTTATGCTGCCCGTATAGAGCTTTTTTTCTTAACTGGATCTCTGATAAACTGCCAACAGTGTTGGAGTGGCATGGAGTTATGTTTGATTTTCTTTCACTGGAATATATTACTTACTGGTCAGAAGGGAAAATTGATATGTTTTATCAGACTCCTTTCTTTTAAGTGTCCCAGGATGTCACATCTTTTTGCAAAACATTGGCAGGTCAACATGAACCTATTTTTTTTTTTTTTTTGTGTGTGTTTGTTTGTTTTTTAACGATGCAAGTATTTATGGTTTATATGTACTTGTGATCTTGAAGAATAAAAAAAAATGTCTTTGGATACATAAATAGATTCAAAGAAAACTGGATGCAAATCACTCTTATAGCTAGTACAAACAGATTTCACACACATAATGTCTTCCTGGCACTTTATATCATTTATAAGTCAGTCGAAAGTAAAAATAAAATGCTTAGGCAATAATATATTTGCTCTAATATAATGCTACTATTTCAAGATACAAGACATGTCAAGAGGAAAAAAGGACACGGACATGAAACTGCTCATAATTGTGTTTTAGATTCCCAAATGTTTATTGAATATTTAAAAAATAAAGTGTTTTTGCTTGTGGTAGAGGTGATCGGGAAGAGCGACGCTACATCCTGTCTTCAGTTTTCTCTACATCCTCTGGTTTCATTCTGAGAAGAAATAAGAGAGCTTTTTCCATTATACACCAAACATATGAGTGAAACAGTCTAAGAAAGCTTCAATCACAAAGAGCAAGATTATGGAAGGAAAAAAGGCTATGGGTGATATTATCTTTCATGTGCATCAAAAATAAGCTACATTTAAAAAAGAAATACAGAACTGCTGTGTATCATGTTTGTTAGTCTGGATCTAATGGACTGACAAACGTGCAGACCAGCACCACACCTTTTGAATCTCCATGATTTTTCCACTTATTTGGGATACAGATTTAATTTATATAGCCTGATATATCAGTTGTCTAGTATTCACTTTTCTTATTTAAAGGCCTACACAACAAATCTGTAAAAATAGGGCATATTAATTTGTTAAGTTTTCCGTATTCTTTTTTACAGGTTTTCACCTGTATTTTTGCCCTTCATTGTGTTGTGTTTATAGGGTTAAAGGAAATGTCCGTAATATTACTGGATTATGTGTCCAGACTCCGGGTAATAAACTGCCAGTACTGTTTCTGTTGTTTTATGGATTTTTTTTATTTTATTTTTTTTACTGTTTATCCTTATTTTCAGATATCCCGTGAGAAAGTGCCTGTGCGTGTGTATTGGATTTACCCTTGGATCCTGCAGCATGGTGTTCTCCAGACTTTAATGAATATAGTGCTCCTGAGTGCAGAACAGCCCCTGATGTACAACACGGGTGTGATGATCCCAGTGAGACGGGCCAAAATGCGCAGAGGGTCTGTGCCATTATTTTTAAACAGATAGCACGAAGTCCCCCTAAAAGTACACACAGTTGAATGAAGAAACAATGGCAACCACGCGATCAGAAAACACATGGCCACTATTATAATGAGGTAAACGGACGCGCGCTTGTCCCGTTCCGCGCTCGCCGGTTCGCGTTCTAGTTGAAATCTGGCGATGAAATACAGCTTGAAGTTCAAGCCAATCATGATAACGACGGTGAAAATGTTCGCCACAAAAGTGCCAAAGCCCGTCACTTTTTCAGCGACCCCACTAGTCACCAGATTATTAACAGCCACCATCAAAAAAGCATAAAGCCAGTAGGCCAGAATCACCAGTAATGTTCTGTTTCGGGTCATGCGCTGCGAGTATTTGAAAGGCGCGGAGACCGCGTGGTACCGGTCCGCCTGAGCGGCCAGAATCGCCATATAGGACAGACCCAGGAAAGTGGGAACGATATAGAAAGTGCGTGTCGGGGAGCCATAATAATCTCGTACATCCAGAACTCCAGCATAATAATAGGAGACGCCCGAGCAGATGTCACTGAGACTCGTGCTGAGCATGTACATGAAGCGGTTCTCGCTGCGCAGGGATCTGTTCATCATGATGGAGAGAAACACGGACACGTTGAGGAAAATTACGGCGGTGGCGTGAATTACATTGAAGAGAAACAAAAGCACGTTCTCGAAACTAGTAAGAGGCAGCACGGTGCCAAGAAGACCCGCACTGCCCTGAGAAATATTCATGAGTGAGTATCAGTGAACGCAGGTGTAATGGAGCTCAGACATCGCTGATGAATGATAGCGCGCGACTGAACTCGGACGCTCGTGTGGGGCGTTTTTAAAATGAAGTGTAGGACTCACCGGGATTCACGTGGCAGGTTCATGGAAGTTTCAGGGCCTGTTTTAATTAACTGCACAGAGAAAAGAGCGCACATAACATTAGGGACAATAAAGTATTTTCCATTCCATATCTAGGCCTATTTTTCTTTTTGTATAGTTAGCAATTTATGGGCCAATACAATATTAACTTTTCTATACATGAATAATTATGACATCAGGAATTTTTTACTTATGTTTATCTTAGGGCATGAAAAACAGATTTGAATTTTTGTACACATTTTTTCAAATAGATTTTCAGATGTCCACTTGGACAGTGTACGTTTTTCGTTTTAACTGAACTGAAGAGATACTGTATAAAACATACTGTAATGAAATGATATAAAATCATGAAAATAATGTGAAAACAATAAAATATATAAAAATATAATACAGCTTCAATGATTGTAAACGCAATTGAGTTTGTTCGACCAGCAGGCGAAGAACTTCATTGAACACATTTCTACTGTAGCTCTCCTCTCTGAGAAAACATGTGGAAAAAAATAGCAATCAGGTGTTTTTAATAACATCTGAAATGAGCAGTGTTGGGAGTAACACATTACAAGTAACATGCATAACTTAATCAATTACTTTTTGATGTAAAATAAACTAACGCATTACAAGTGACGTGCATAATTCAATCAGATTACTTTTTTATGTAACAAGTAAAACATTACAAGTAACATGCATAATGTAATCAGATTACTTTTAAGATGTAATGACTAAAGTAGCCTATAACACATTAAAAGTAATGTACATTACATATAATTTTTTTGATGCAACTGCAAATTACATTCTAATAACACATGCATTTATTTAGAGCCAAAAAGTTACTGTGCAGATGAAGTATTTTCAAGAATCAACCGTCACAAAATTGTAGCTAAAATATGATGTCCAAGTAAGTGGATGATTAATCAGAATTTCCTCTAAATCTAAAATCAATACTTGGAAATGTAACAATGATATGACTCCTTAGATGTTGCTACTTTTTGTTTGTTTACCTGCAAAAGTCTTCTGGATAGAAGGAATGGATTAATAATTCCAGAGCAACTTTGGCATTTCTGACTGGCCGACGGCCATCTTGGTTTGGAAGGAAAAAAATCCACATACAACAGCTTTGCACTTGGTGAGTGTATAGGATGATGCTCTAGTGTCCAGCGTAGAGGTTGATGTGCAACTATGCCATCAAAACTCTTGCATAAAATGCTTTTTCAGCTGTCCACTGACCTCTATGCGTGAAAGGGTTAAAGTGTTTGCCATTTTTTGGGGCCCAAACTGTCGCTTTTTAAAAAGTGATATCACATATTTGACCGTTTTATAAGGCTCATAAGAATAGGCTACTATGTATCAAAATATCATGCATGATCCACAAATCTCTTATTGGAGGCCCACCATCTCTCCCATCAATCACAGCACAAGGGTCTCTGACACCAAGCAAATAAAAATCTCTAGTGCAGACCATTCCCATGTGACATTATCTGAATCATTCATCTTAGTCGAATTTCAGTCTCATGGGTTTGAGCCTCGTCTACTTAAACCCTTTAACCAGCACCAGTGTCTTCCATCTACTAAAGCCTCATTACAATGCTCACCTTTAACCTAACCGTTCCACTCTCGGTTGACTTTTCGCGTCCTGAAGATTATTTGATATTTATTTTTCATATCCTGTTCGCCACATGTTCGTCTCTGCTGGCAGGGTCAGTGGTCATCGGCATCATGAGCACCAGAGCCCTTCGCTCCCAGAACCGCTTCATCTTCATGTTAAACACCAGCATCAGTGACACGTTAACCGGCGGCTCTGTCTTCTACCTCGGCCTGTTTGACGTCCAGGAGGGTTACCCGTCCCGAAACGGCACTTTTTACATTTTACCGTCATTTCTAGGGGTGAACGTGTTGACATTTGTGTTTGCTCAGTTTGACAGATACCTGGCTGTGTGTCACCCCTTCTTCTACAAGCGTTACATCACGCGCGGGGTTGTGATTGGCGTTTGCGCGCTCTGTTGGATTTATACATATTCAATTCTTACTGTTCAAAGTGTCGTGCCTGTTGCTTTTGCCGCGCAAATGAACGCGTTTGGGGTCATTGTCCTACAGGTGATCGTGGCCATCAAAGTGTTAATGACCGTGAAATTGTACATGATCGCGAGGCATCAGCTCAGCCGAGAGATGCCCAGCAGCGACAAGGAGAGCAAGAAAGAATCGCTGCGCATCATCGTTTATGTGGTCATTTGTTTTCTCATCTTGTGGGCTCCGTCTTTTGTGAACATCTCGGTAAAATATGTGACTAAGACCGGGCTGAGGTTCAGAAATGAAGCCACGAATCTTTTCGCGATCATGGCGCGATTGAACGCGCTCAGCACGCCCGCGCTGTATATCTGGGGTAGTCCGTCTTTGCGCGCGGCCGTCTGGAACTCGGTGTGGAGTAAAATATTCAAGAGGAGAACGACAAGGTTTTTTTTTTTTTTTTTTTTTTGTTACTGAATGTAAAATGTTCAAATCCACGCACACACAGCTGTAAAAAATATTGTAATATAGCAATGCCAACTGTAAGGCTCTGTAGCCTAGGGCTACTATTTTACTATCTAAAATTCTTGATATGAAAAACAGATCAGAAGTTAATGTACTAACAACACACTCAAAAAAAGAAAAAAAGAATCCTATTATTCATATTATGGATTAATACTTGTAAAAGAGAAAAAAACTAGAGCTTAAAAAAACATTTCGTATACATCTTAATTGAACAAGGGAATGGACCATTTCAGTTTGATTCGTATTAATAAATAATAGTAATAAAAAAAGAAAATGTTTAAATTTATCAATACGAATAACAAACTAAATGGTCCATCCGTTGTTCCATTAAGATTTACACAATTTATTTCATTAAACGTATTTTTTTTTTACTCATTTAAAATTATTAATTCAAAATATGTATAGCCTTGGGATTATTCAATTCGATGGCATTTTACTATAGCCTACTATTTGAAATTCGTAAATCTTAAAAAAGAAAAAGAAAAAAAAGGCTTGAGTGCAAGGACGTTCCAAGAACGATGTTCTAAGAACGTTCCATAACATTATTTTAAGAACGTTGGTCCTAACATTTACAGAACTTTTAAAAACATAAAATAATGGGAACGTTCTGTGTTGGCCGTGGGGTCCAAAAATCTGAGACTACTAATGAAAATACTTTTAGGATTTTTTTTTTTTTTTCAAATCAAGTTTCCCCCCAAAATCCTAAATCTTTATTTTCAGGTTGAAATGAGGGGGGAAAAGTTTTTCAATATGGTCTCAGACTTTTTAACCCCGGGCCCTTACACAGCTGAAGGAAGGCACATAACACATTAACTTATCCATTAAACATTTCCTTTGTCAGTGTTATTAATAATTGAATCATCTTTTGAAACAGGGTGGACTCTGGCCATGTGAAACCCAAGAAGGGAGGAGAGAGCATTCTCAGCATCACACGGAGCTCCAGAGACACATGAACACTGAAATGATCCAAGCCATTACAGCAGAGCAGCTAATATTAAAATAATATCGGTTTGGCTTCATGATCTTTCACAATATTGTCTTAAGTATGATGCTTATGTCTTAATGTCTTGCAAGGATCTCCCCCTCCAAACTTAGCTGTGGGTAACATGTCCCTTAAAGTTATATTCTTACTCTTACTATTTTTCACATTTCATAGGTTATTGATACCCTAAGTTGTGAAGTAAGGTTACCTCATACATTTACAGCATTCCTTGTTAGCCCTTGCGTATTTCAGCTGCTGGAGAAAAGCGTGCCATTTTGCATTATTGAGAAAAAATATGGTTAGGAATTTAATAGGTTGTCAATTAAATTTTTCACTGAACTAAATCTTCCTGAAACTACACCCCTACACAAACTCCAGGGAACTATATTCATTTTTCAATTCAGAACGGTACAATTTCGGTGAATAATTGACCTTGTTTACAGTAAAAAAATATTCTCCATACCTTATATATATATATATATATATATATATATATATATATATATCAAATAATAGACGTCATCACGTTTAATTTCAACATTTATGTTCAATATATTTACACTGTACTAGCAGCTATGTGAAATGCAACCGTTACATTTTAAAGCCAAGAATGTATATTTAATATACTTTTTTTTCCCCATTTTAATTAATTATTGAATGTATCATCAAATTAATAAACTAAACTGAGGTTACAAGTCAAGACCATAAAGTTGTTTTTTACCAAACAAACAGAAACATTAGACCAAATGTGCATCCTAAACTTTATTGGACCGTTTTAATAAAACTTTTTAAAAAATATTCTCAGATATAAAGATGAAGACTAAATACTGTAACTGAAGAGGTTAACAGCGTCAGATCAGTGTTTATTCCAAAAAACGGAAACTGGAAGGTTAAAAATAAAACAACACGAACTGAATATCACATCCAAATAAATGGAAACCGAATCAGGAAGTAACTCAAACTTGAGACAATACGGATCACGAAGCAGCAAGTTAAAGCCGTTTTCAGACTCAACATTTCGAACTGTTTACAAAGGAGTCAATGCGAGCTGTGAGAACAGCTGAGGACTCTTCCATAAAATTGGGTTGAGAATGAAGCTTTACAATACTGAGACCCTAAGAAACAGCCAACATGAACTCAAAACCTCAATGTAGATTTAACTCAAAGTTGTGAAACTGCAGGCTCTCATCACCTGAAGCCCACAAGTTCAGTCTGTCCCAAGGCTGCGCTGATGGCCCGAGTGGCGTTTCGAACCCAAAAATGCGTTGAAGTTGGCAATGAAGCTTTTGCTGCATTAGAGTTCTGTCACAGTATATAGGGATGGATATGTGGCCGACCAGCAATCATCTCCAGTCTTCCGCTAGAACTCTTAGTATGCATGAAACACAAATGTAGAGAGTGAAAATGAAGGTAAAACAGAGGAGATGCAGGGTTTCACTCTCCCTTTGTGACCAAATCTTCAATGTAGGCGTCCAGCTCATCATCACTGCTGATCTCAATATCCTGCGGAACAAAACACACACATGAACAGGAATTTACAAACATTCTTTTCCCATTGATAATTCTAAACTGCTCAATATTCTCATTTCCTTGACAACGGTCCACAAAAAAAAAAAAAAAATTGCAAACTGGATTTATATAGGAATATTATTATGTACAGGTGAAACTCGAAAAATTAGAATATCGTGCTAAAGTTAATTTATTTCAGTAATTCAACTTAAAAGGTGAAACTAATATATTATATAGACTCATGACATGCAAAGTGAGATATTTCAAGCCTTTATTTGTTATAATTTTGATGATTATGGCTTACAGCTTATGAAAACCTTTTCACAAAATTCTAACTTTGAATTTTTTTCATAAACTGTAATCCATAATCATCAAAATTATAACAAATAAAGGCTTGAAATATCTCACTTTGCATGTATTGAGTCTATATAATATATTAGTTTCACCTTTTAAGTTGAATTTCTGAAATAAATGAACTTTTGCACGATATTCTAATTTTTCGAGTTTCACCTGTATGTCAACGCAATAAAGTAAGGGAGTGTGTGTGTGTGTGTGTTTCAGACCTCCTGAACTTTCTGCAGAAGAGCGACGATGTTGGTTCTGAGTTTGCGGAGTTTCTCTTCAGATTCGCGTAGTTTGGCTTCTGCCCCGCTGCTCTTCTCCTCGACGGCTCGTGCCCGAGACTCGGCCCGCGTCTGGTAGGAGTTACACAGACTCTGGAGTCCGGCCTCATACTGCTGGAAATACTCTTTCTGCAATGCACAAGACACTAGTTTAAGCACTCAAAACATCTAGCCTTGTTATAAATATCTCAACGCTGGTCTGTACTCACGATGGGAAAGGCCACAAGGTCCTCAGCACTCATAGTGTTCACAGAATCTTTAGGGATTCGGAAATCCGGCGGGAAAAAATACCGTATAAACGTCCTGTGCAAAACAAACCATGGATTTAGGGATGAAACGCACCAAAAACACAGATCATTAACAGAAACACACCACAAACACACCTCATCATGGTCACGAGGCCTTCTGTGGTCTCTCTGCTCGGCCCGCTCTGAGTCGTGTCCGGCTCAGCAGCGGTGGGCGGAGTCACAGACCGTGCTGGACCCTGATTGGTGTCTGGACTTCGTGACTCTGGAGAGGCTGGACGCATAAGACGGACATCATCGCTGCCCTTAAACACCCTGAAAACAAACAAACACACAATTGATCAAACATTTGATGTACAAAAGCAATTCGAATTTTAAAGTTGCGATGAAACAAAAGCAGGGTCGGAAATTAACGGGGGTTTGGGGGTAAAAATGGCAAAAAAACATTGATAATTGGCATTTCCATCAGCTATATCGGTAAACATTTTGATGCGCTAAACCTTTTTCCGCAAAAAAATTCTTCTTTTTATATCTAAAAATAATATTTTATCTAAATAATTTGACGTTTTTATTCACATGACACATGGAGGCTTTATTTGAAACTTTAATCTAAATTTGCACAGTAAATTTAAACAGTCAGTAATAAAATAAGAACAAATTTTTTAAAAATTGCAAACGATAGCAGAAATAAATACAATAGAATAGAGTCAAATGAAACATGGCTTTAAGTCAGAGGCGGGTCTAACAATTGTATTCGGGTAAGAAATACTACAGAAGACAGATATTTTGACAACGTTGTGTGTTTTTGACTGTTTAAGGACTGTTAAACCACGAAAAATAACTAAATTTGGTACTCACAAGCCGTTTATGAAAGGCGACTATGTGCACGGCACTTATATAGATCAGTGGTGTGTGCGCGAAAAGCGCAGGAATGAGTAAAATGATGTGCAATACCCACAACCCCACACCAAAATTCAGGCCCTGTAACAAAACTACTCAACCTGAGCGAATGAGACGAGTGAGTGAGAGGAGGCGGGTGTGTCACTTTGCCATCGGAATCGTTTCAGATATTTTAGAATTGAAATATCGATATTTTTGACAACACTAATTTGTAGGAGTTTCAAGGGGTTGAACGATTTTTTTAAGCAGACATTTATGTGATTAAAGTCAAGTCGACTAGTCGCTGATGATGTCATTGATGAACAAATAAGCCTAAACTTGAAGGCGGGTTGCCTTGTGCACAGCTATGGCAATATGACACAGCACTCCCACATAACAGCTTATTTTTATCAGTTCTTTTGTCTTTGGTCGTTATATTTCTCTTCGGCTTGTTCTAAATCAGATACAGATTAAGTAGCACAGTAAAGATGACATTTATATGAATGCATTAGTGAGAGATAGAGCGATTGTGTGTGAATTAATTTGCAGCGTCTCTACTAATAGTGAAGCTGTGGGTTTTAGTTACCAAGAAATATATGCTAGAACTTTTCTTTTTCATTGATAAATCACAGAACAGAGTTTAGTATATATTTCTGCGCTACTGAATGATTCTGTGTGCAATCTTCACGTGATGAGCGCGCTACTGTCTGCATGTGTGTGCGTTACGATGCAGCAGCGCATTAGTTTAGGACAGCGATTAACATGCGTGTACAATAACCGGTTTAAAACTAGTCGATGCCAAGTTTAAAAACGTCATGGCAGACCATTAAAGTCGAATAGTCTGTGCAACCCCTAGGAGTTTCCCTTTCAGACACAGAATTTATAGGAGGAGACTATTTAAATAAGTCACGCAACATGGTTTGCTGTAGTATATTAACTGACATTTGCGCCATTATTTAACACTCGAAAAAGCATTTTGGGATTGATTTCTTACATTAATTTGCCCTGTTTAGTAAATCTGGCCCTTTGTGTAGTATGTCATAGATGTGGTAAATATTGATTAGTGTATGATTGTGCACGTACCAGCGATCTCTTGGAGTGTTCATGGGAACGTAGTCGAACTTGACTTTCCAGCGTACATTGTCCTTTCCCGTCTCTACCGCGGTTACACGACCCGTGAACCACTCGCCGTTCACCTTCGCCTCAACCTGCATGCCTTTATCTACAACACACACCATTGATTAGATCTCTACCACACAAATCCACAAATCCATCTTTACTATCCGAAATGATATACATATATTACCTTTCTGTGCATTGTTTTTTGTCGCATCTTTCTTCAGATCTTCATTAGTGCTATTCGTGATAACCTAAGAGAGAAATTCAGATGAATTAAAACTGTATTGAGTGTGAATCAGAGGGTCTGTTCACCCCAAAATTTAAATTCTGTCAGTAATTACTCTCCCTCATGTTGTTCCAACCCCGTAAGACTTCCGTTCATCTTCATAACACAAATTAATATATTTTTGATTAAATCTGAGAAGTGGATCACTCCTCCATAGGCTTCATAAGGGATCGAAACTGACCGGCCCAGAAAAGTTATTAAAGACATCGTTTAAAATAGTCCGAGTGACTACAGTGGCTCAACCGACGAGAGTTTATCAAGCGACGAGAATACTTTTTGTGGGCAAAAAACAAACAAAAATAACGACTTTATTCAACTATTCATTTCCTTCTCTGTGGGCCCCGAGATTTCTCGTAGTGTAACAGCGCAGCGCTTCTGTGTTGTACGTCACACGCAGGCTCACTATTGGCCGACGCTGGTCATGTGTGTGAGAAGCGCTGCGCTGTTACACTACGTGAACTCACTCGAGGCCCACAGAGAAGGAAATGAATAGTTGAATAAAGTCGTCATTTTTGTTTGTTTTTTGCGCACAAAAAGTATTCTCGTCGCTTGATAAACTCTCGTCGGTTGAGCCACTGTAGTCACTCGGACTATTTTAACGATGTCTTTCATAACTTTTCTGGGCCGGCAAGTTTCAATCCCTTAGAAAGCCTATGGTGGAGTGATCCAGCTCTCAGATTTAATCAAAAATATCTTAATTTGTGTTCTGAAGATGAACGAAAGTCTTACGGGGTTGAACAACATGGGGGAGAGTAATTACTGACAGAGTTTTCATTTTTGGGTGAACTATCCCTTTAAGAGGTGTGAATGTGATCCTGTACCTCAGTGGTGGTCAGTTTGACTGGTGCTGCCGCCGCTGCCGCTGCTACTGGTTTTTTTTCCACTGCAGTTTTCCCTCGAGCCTGAACAGACGCCGCCATCTTAGATTTTTTGGGTTGAGGTTCATCCTCTTCTGACGCACTGTCGTCTTCATCCTCTTCTTCTTCCTCTTCCTCTTCACTTTCTTCTTCCTCGTCATCCTCCTCTTCTTCTTGGACTTTACCCTTCTTTATGTTTCCTTTCTTGCTGGGTGGAGTTTGTTTGCCAGCAGTCTTGGCGGACGATGGCTAGCATAAAATAGTTACGATATTTTTAAGCACAGTCAGTGTGAAAACACAAGATATTTAAAGTTTGAGTATGTATGTAAGATGACTTACTGTAGCAGTGCGGCTCTGCATGGCACTTTTGCGAGCCGGCGTTTTTGTGGGCGGAGTTGGGGGCGGGGCTACAGGTTTGGGGGCGGGTTTTGTTGCCTTGGCTGCAGGTGACGGCTTCGCTTTGGGTGGAGGTGCTGGTGGGGTCCGCGTGGGTCGTGAAGGAGGAGTTGGTTTAGGGGGAGGAGTTTTTGTTATCTGCGGTTGACTGACAGCTTTTCTGACCACTGCAGGGAGAGGTGGTGAACGTGGGCGGGGTGCTGCGCGCTGGGATGAGCGGGTCGGCTATAAGGGTTAAACAAAATAAAGAGAACAATAAATAGCTTGAAACCTATCAAAAACATATCCAGGCCAAATGAACCCTTTCTTTTATTTTTAGGATCATTATTTTACGAGTTAAGCATATTCCCAGTTATCTGGAAGCTTGTTTCCGCCACAAAAAAAAAAAAGAAAAAAGGTAATTGCGACTTTTTCTCTCACAATTGCGAGTTTACACCTCGCAATTCTGACTTTTTTTCTCGTAATTGTGAGTTTTGTATCTCACAATTATGACTTTATAACTCACAATTATAACTGTATAATTTATAACTGAGGAATGAAGTCAGAATTGTGAGATGTAAACTCGCAATTGTGAGATAAAAAGTAGCAATTATCTTTTGAAAATGTTTTATTCTGTGGCGGTAACAAGCTTCTAAACAGTTATCATACTATAATGCGTACTATAACAAATATATTATTTAAAAGGAGGAAATCAAGTATTTATATATCATGTTAAAAAAAAAAACAGTAAGTACTATGAAAAATGTCCAGCTACATTTGGCCAGAAAATGTGCTTAATTGCAGTGAAGATTTTGCAGATTAAAAAAAAGACATTGGGGTGAAATATAACTTTTTTGTGTGCGATTCATCCACTAACATCAAGATACACACATACTGTACCTGAGGCGTGCGCTCTTCTGTAGGTTTTGTACTGACATCTAGAGGCAGCCGTTTTATATCTGTTGCTGATTTTATTGTTGTGGTTTTCTGAATTAGGAGAAATAAGGCATAAATTTAACCAGAACAGACAGAGAAAAGCTCAGGAGAGAGCGGAGCTGACAGACAGACCTGCAGGGACTCCAGTTTCTCTTGCTGCTGACGGATTTTATCGGACAGATCTTTCTGTTTGTCCTCGGTCGACTTGATGTCTTTTTTCAAAACGCCGACGGGCAAATTCTGCTTCTGCTCAGACGCATCACACCTAACAGAACAGAACAACAAACAAAACAATAAGACACACACAGTCTTATATGGTTAGACTGCTTCTGGCGTCCAGTTTCCCAACCTGTCCTGGGTTCCGTCCGGGTTCATGAGACACACCCAGCTGTCTGGGTACCGCTTGTCCACAGCATCCATCTGAAACGGCAACGTCCGCCATTTCAAACACTTATCTACAGGAAGATAAAAACAATTTAAGAAATTAGATTCATACAGGGGTATTCAATTAAAGTTCCAAGAGGCCTAGGCTCTATATTTTCTTCCGAGCGGAGGTTCAGACAATGCTTTTTTTGCAATAGTTATTAGGGATGGGGCCGATCCGATCCAGTATCGGTACCAGCGTAATTCACGTATCAGATTTTCCCGATCCAACCTGCGGAGATATCCGATATCCATGAGCCATGTCTGCGCTTTAACGCTGTCTGCTGAAATGACTCCAAAAGTGATTCCCGCCGGCTAATCTGCTAGCTGGCTGCAAACTGTGGAATGGATTTCCTGAACGGAGGCGCGGCTCAATGAGACACAGAGTTATGAGGCACGCCTCCGCTCAGGAAATCCATTCCGCAGTTTGCAGCCAGCTAGCAGGAAAGCATTGAGCAGCATTATATCTATGTCCGCTGTGTGGAAATATGGGAAATACTCGCGTCGGTCAACACACAACGAACGCAGTCAAACATTTAAAAAAAACACCAGGTTAAAGAGCACAAGGATTTTTAGCCAGGGAGCAGAAAGACAACGGGAGCCGTTTTATTGATAGTGTGTGTGTGTGTGTGTGTTAAGGCCCTTGCACACGGAGTCCAAAATTTTGGCACGCTAAAAAATAAATACGACCTCACGTTATGTCAATCACGCTTGCACACTGCCTCCGAAACTTTCGTCCGTCATAAAAAAAATCGAATCGTGTTCAATTTTCTAGGGCTGTAGTCAACCAAAGAAATCCTTAGTCGACCAAAGTCTTGTCCTGCGCAAAGATTAGTCGACTAAAAAAAAAAAAAAAAAAAAAAAAAAAAAAAAAGACGCGATGTTTTGATTGAACATTTTTTAACAATTGTCATAGAGCATTTATAAAACAACAACGAAAAAACATCAAAAATACATAAAACTATAATAATAATACAATTCTTTGAAAATTAAGTGATTTTTTTTTAACTGCAAAAAGTGAGGAGCTCTGTCCTAGGTCTATAGTGACAGTCACAATCGCGCACCTGACCACACCACACGCTACAAAAAATATAACTGCTATCTGCCACAATGAAAAATCCTAACAAAAGCTCTCGTTTATACAGGCTGTATATTCTTCTTTACTTTCAAAGCTATAGGCTAACTTTTGTCCAGCCTATCTAGGCGTTTTAAAACAAACACACACAAAAACCCAAAGAGCCTAAAAAACAATCCTAATAATAATAGGTTTTATTGTAGGACCGCATATAGGTTTATTTTCGTTTTGTTACATTATTTAGGCTATTTTCAAATGCTTCAAGTGTACAAATAAAAACAAAAACATATCAAGAAAACACAATTTATTGAGTCAGCATGATAAAGCCGTTAAAGGGACTGCTCACGTCTTTTGTGCGCTCAAGTTCGATTTCAAATGTAGGCGCGCGGTGTGCGCTAATGATGGAAGCAACGGTCGCGGTGCGACGCGCTCTTTTTTTTCCAAGTGCGTCCACGCCGCATCGAGATACAAACATATAGTGTATAAAAACATAAAAACCGAAACAAGTAGAGTTCTAACTGAATGAATACAGCTAAACTACCTATATCCCTCACTGAGCACGAAGCAGCAGCGCAGCCACAGGTGCGAACCGTGTGTTCTATGTGTGTGCGCTAAACTGTGGCGCTGTTACAAAATAGCCTAAATTAAAGCATTTAAAGTTGGGGATAAACCATAGGCTAATTATATTTAGAATACAGTAATATTTAACTGCTTATAAAGGAATAAATATCAAGGAGTAAATCATTGAAAATTTCTTTCTATTGGTAAAAAAAATAAATGCAACTGGTCGACCAATAAGAATGTCAGTCGACCAAGACGGCATCGACCGATTAGTCGACTAAACGACTAAAGTTGACAGCCCTACAATTTTCTGTGTTTTCCGCATCCGTAGCAAGCAGTTTGAATGGTGTTTTGACAATTCAGAGCCACCGAATCACGAATACGAAAAAACTTATACGAAAATTTCAGACTCAGTGTGCAAGGACGTTTACTTTTCTTATATTTCTAATATTTGACATTTTAAAACCTTGATTTGTTGATGCTACAAGAGCCAGTGTACTTGATTTGTGCTGTTCAGATGCACACTGTTTTATTGATAGTGTGTGTGTAAGATGTTTACACTTGCACTTTTCTTATATTTCAAGACTCAAGTATTAGACATTTTGTGAATGTAATAAATATTGACATGACAATCAATTTGAAACCCTTACAGTTGCATATTTGTTTTTTTCTGGAACAGGATTTCCTGTTTTTCTGACTTACTTTTCTGACCTTATACTTACCTAAAGTTGCCTTTTGGGACATACATGCATACATACGTACATTTCATACTTGCCTGTTGAGAGGAGTTTATTTCAACAATAATAATATTAAAGCAAACACAGCTCTGGTATCGGAATAGAATCGGTATCGGCCGATATCCAAATTCAGGTATCGGGATCGAATCGGAAGTGAAAAAATGTGGATCGGTGCATCCCTAATAGTTATACATTTTCATCTGGGCATCAGTAGTAATTACTAAAAGAAAAATCCTACAGTCAAATCCTATCCTCAAATAGTCATCAAAGATGAGGATATTGTGCCCTCGGAGCCGAAGCAGAGAGTCTGAGAATTTTCAAAATAAAAATAATTGTATTTGCTATATTCTTGTTTTCGGCAGTGTTTAGCGAAAGTATCAATCTATTTTGCTGTTCACTGTTTTTGCTGCTGTTAAAATAACCACATCACCTGCAGCTCTTAAAGTGGTGCTTTATGTCTTTAGCTGGAGAGAGAAACAATGCGCACGTGTAATGGTCACTTAGAGCATTTACGGTAATTTGAGGTACAGTGAGAACTGCGCATGTGTGTGTAGAGAGTGTGTCTGTAATAGATGTGAAAGGGTGGGGAGAAGAGATAACCGCTCTACTTTATTTCCATTTCTATTTGTGACCAGAGTTGAATGTTTATTTGTCTGCTTTTTCTCACTCAATCCCCATGTATGCAGATGAGCGTGACATTTTTATTAATTTATTTTATTAAACCCCGGGGAAAATACGCCTTCTTTCGTCTCTCGTGGATGTTTTCCTCCGACACCACATTTGCTTTTGTCTCTGGGCAACAACTTTGCGTTACACATGGAACACAAAGGGCTCGAATGAAGCGCATTTGGCTCTAGATGTAAATATTAGAGGATATAGCAGCAAAAAGATGACCATAAATTGATTTATAATTACCATAACTGATAAACTGAGTAATAAGCTGATTACTATAAACTGTAGAAAAGGTCAAATGGAGCAACTGTGTCATCATGTCTGGCGGTCCGGTTGAAACCTAGCCAGCGGTCCGCTATTTGAGGATGCATGTTTTAGGGTGTTCTGGTTGTGTCTTAGGGCATTGCTAAGTGACTTCTAGGGTATTTTAGGTTTTTTTTTTTTTTTACCTGCCCAAGTCATAATAACCTACCCACATGACTCTGGTCTCTATACAGCAGGGGCGTAGAATTTAGTAGGGACGCTAGGGACGTGTCCCTACCAATATCCAGTGACACTGATATATCCCTAGCAATAATTTCGATCAAAACTTAAAATATATTTATACATTGATGTCCCCGTCCCCACCAATTTCAAAATCAAACCTACGCCACTGCTATACACATAGTATCAAGTGCCACAATTAGAAGCAACATTCACATCAAACAAAAGCTTAATACTTTGGCTTAGCAGTTAGGATCAAATTAGTAAGCAAAATATGTTTTTAGGATATAAATGTGTATCTGGCATGTTAAAGCAAGTTTGTGAAGTGCTGAGAGTGAGTTTATGTTCGTACCACACTGGATGGTGACCGGTATCTCCATGGCTCTCCGTCGGCGAAACCGAATTTCATTTGATGGGACGGCGTTCCAGTTGGCCGACAAATAGCCAAATTCATCCCAGAATTTCACTATACCCTTCTGAGCTGTTGAGGGAAACATTTAATTCATGTTACATTTATTACAAACATTATAAAAAATGATATATGCCTGCGCATGTTCTCAACAAAAAGAAGACAAACACATAGACTGACCTATACCGATGTCCTTCCAGTACTGGGCGAGATATTCTCCCATGGCTCTCAGTAAGTGTCTGTATTCTTTAGCGTCTGCAAAGTCCTGCTTGTTGTGTGTTGGCTCGAGCACTAGATAGGGAACATCCACCACTCCTACAACACCTCCACAGGCCCTGACACACACACACACACACACTGTTAATTCTATGGTTACTAGAGATGCATCGATGTATCAGCCGATTTCTGATCAATTTACAACCATCGGCACATAATCTATAGCATATATATCATGCTTTCTGCGTTTTAATGTTAATACAAATAAAATAAAAAGACTAAATAACTTTAGTTACTTTCATAAGGATTAATATCTATAGGGCCCTATGATTTCCACAATGTGGAAAACGCAGACGAATCCAGTCATGAATCCTGAAGTTCAGTTTTAGTTAAAGTAATTGTACAGTAGAATTTAGCTACGTCTCAATGTAATAATAATATATGCATTTAATTTATACAGTGAAGAATATGCAGTTTTATTTTTACATTTGTTTACTTTATTTCTGTACCTAAAAATACTGTTAAACCTACATAAAAGCACGGTTTATTTCATATGTACAGCACTTTGGTCTGCAGGTGCAGTTGTAAAGTGCTTTATAAATAAATTAAGTGAAGTATGTATCGTTGTTCTGTTGTATTTATGTTAGCTTGCTGAATGTTAAATATATATCCAATCCATGTTTAGAAATTATTTGATGATGCAGCAATAAACTAGTATAACTTAATGCATGTTTTTTTTTTACTTTGCTGATTTAAAACATGCTCAAAACACTATCTATCTTAATGACTAAAGTTCAAACAAGAGAGCAAGAGACAAATCGGCCAATAATCGTTCGTTAAAATTGGTATCGTCCCCAAAAAATCCCATTTTTCCCTAATTGTTACGCATCAGCTTGTCTAATGCAGTATCTGTGTGTGATCGTCACTCACATTCCTCCCTCCAGCTGTGGTCCCGTCTTCTCATACATCTTAATAAGACGGCTGCAGTTATAGACGAACATACCATCCTGGTCTCGTCTCTCGATGTTCACGCCAAATATAAAGTTCAGCTCCTTGGGTTCTTTCAAAGCTCTGAAACGACAAAATGCTGATTTGAAACTGTGTTTTGTGACCGTTATACAAATAAATCTAGACAATAGTGTGTTTTCAAGGATATGTGGCTATATTAGTCAAATGTGATAACTATAAAACATCTTTAAGAGGTCATAGTGTATTTGTAGGAGTGGATGGGTGTGTGTTACTTTTGTTTGGATGCATGGATGGCTTGTTTTCTAGTAGCTTCGGCACGTAACGCCACAGCTGAATCCTGTGCCTTTCTCAGTGCGGCCTGAAATCACATGATGAGAATATGAAACAAATTTATTAAAAACCTGCATATCCGACAAACTCATAAGTGCAATTTATGAGCTTCTAAATTCAAATTTCTTTAATAAATAGATATAAATTGATAAATAGTCCAGAGTTCTGTTCTGGGTCTGAATTGTGTGTGTGTGTGTGTGTGTCTTACTCTGGCTTCTTTGGATAAGTCATCACCAAGCTTTAACTCCAGGGCACGAGCTTTACTCTCGGATTCCCGTGCCTTCTCCTCAGCTAGAGAGGAAGCCAAACATATGCACAAGTCAAGTGACATTTATTTATACAGTGTTTTTCCTACATTTAATTTAATTTTGGCGAATTTGTCCCGCCAAAGCCTTATTTGATCAGTTATTGTGATTTATGAGTGATGTTGATGACAGCTGCGCATGTTAACAGAGAGAGGACGAGCAAAGAACCCTCCTTCCACACACGCACTCTCTCTCTCTGTCTTCAAACTAAGCGCTTTCTTTGCTCTCTCTATCTCCCTCACACATATTAATCAAAATCAGTTTGGTTTGCTACCAGTGAAAAGCGCAGAAAAAGAGATGATTGATCGGTATGTTTACATCTCTAAACCAGTGTTTCAACTATAGTAGCCTATTCATTATATTTACATAACCTGTTAGTAATGTCTAGATTATTTAATGTTGTTTAAATTTGTCATGAAAACAACTTATGACAGCCACTGTGTAAATTATTACATTTCAAAAATGAATTGGAGTAGAAAACTAGCTTTATATTTAGAATTAGAAGTTAACGCAAAACCTGCTTTATGTGCAATTTACAGTACATGTTTTCTTTTATTTGAGCGTTGATTGTTATATCTAAAAAATAAATAGCAACTGAATTTTATAATTTGGGCTCTGTTGTTAAATTGTAACCTTTAATATTATAGTAATGTGTAATTAAGGCCTCCCCATATAGTTTACAGCATTAGCTAAGATATATATATTTTTAATTATAATAGAATTTATTTAAACACAAAACAGTTTAATTGAAAAAGAAGAAATTTTGTATTTTGTATTTTGTTTTCTCCCTCCTGCTGTACCAAACCGTGACTTCAATACCGAGTTACGTACCGAACCGTCATGATTGTGTACTGTTACACACCTATTGTGTATATATATATATATAGAACTATAGAAATGAAACTTGAATATATTCTGGAGTAGTCAATGTGCTGCTTGTATAGCAGTATATATTTACGGTCCTCTGAAAATAACTCATTATTCATTATTGTCAAAATAGCTAAGAACCAAAGTGAGTACACCCTAAGTGAACATTTCATATATATATATATATATATATATATATATATATATATATATATATATATATATATATAGATACACACCCACACATACACCCACAAACACATCATTATACAAGAAAAGACAAAAGAAGAACTAGGACAGAAATATAAGTGATTTGATTGTACAGCACAATGTCTAATTCACTCACTTCACTAAGAATCTAGTCTAAAACCCATTTATATTTCCTCCTAGGTTCGAATCTTTATCAAAGGAAGGGGCGAGATGATACCTTTACAAACATGACCGTTTCCTGTGTGCTTTTAAAGCAAGCAGCTACATCTGTCAACACTTGTGGTTCAGTATTTGTGGAGATTAACAACAGAAATGGCCAGATAGAGGAAATGCCATCATGACACACAAAGCCCGAAGTCAACTTCCCTTAACAACCACGTGCAACACTAGTCCAGTTTGAGCTGTTTGTGTGAGCTGGGGTTAAACTCACCGAGCTTCGAGAGGTGATCTGCTTTCTTGACCTCCTGCTCCGCACGGGTTTTAAAGCGCGTCGATGTGTATTTGTACATCCTAGAAGTCAAAAGAACAGGCTGTTCTGCATTTGGGATTGTAGTTACAAGAATGCTCCACTATAAAACTAGTATTTTTTCACAACATTAAGAGGTTTGATTTGAAACTCTGAGGCAGTGTATATGTGTGAAGCTGGTATTTTTTCATGTTTACCTAGGGTTATACAAGCAACAGGACAATCGCTTGGTTCGAACTTTGTGACTCTGAATGAAGATCCTCATCCTGGGGTCGATGTACAGGACAGCCGCATACGCACGGAAGGACCTCCTCTCTGGCTTTCTGTTTATGACAACAAATTTACATTCAGCACCATCAAAACACGTCCAACATTACATTAACATGTTACAAACTCACACTGTATGCCAGCTCAAGAGAGACAGAGTAGTGCAGGTATGACGTCACTTTGTATGCCAATCGGAAGTTAGCATCACGGTACAGGATTTAGCCATAGGCTTTTGGATTATCGCTAAAAACATGCTCTGTGTATAAACAAGGCTTAAAGCAAAAACTAAAAGGATCAGCGCGAACTCAATGGCAAAACCGAAGTCCCGCGGGACACGAGGGTAGATTGTCCTGTGCAGGGCTGACCGAACGGTCCGGGATTTCACCGTGTACCGTTGGATCCCTAATGAAGACATATAAACAACATTAAAAACTTGATTTTAACTACAGGGGGACTTTAAGTTTGGTCTTTTATCGGGGTGTCACAATTCTCCAAATCCTCGATTCGATTCAATTTTCGATTCTAAGGTCACGGTACGATTCGATTCTCGATTTTTACATTTATTTTTTTAAAGCCGAAACCGGCCAATCAGGATGCTCTCTGTCTTACATGCGCTTCATGAGGCACATACGCAAGATCTCTCGCTCTCTCCCAAGCGTGCCGCACAAGCCCTCAAAAGTGAAGCCAAAACGTCTCGATCGCCCCCCGGTGACCGGTCCTAGTATAGGTCATAAACCCCGCCTCCCCGTGTTATTCAACGGGACGCGAGACCAACTAAACAATTAAATTACACTTCACATATCTTTTTTCTAAAGATAGTTTCTGTCATTTACTGTAGTTTCTATCACGTTGATGTAATTTCAAGTGTTTGTTTTTAAAATAAGTTAGTTTTTAGTTAGTTATTTGATGCTATAAAAACGGTGCTGTGACATCATGATTGACAGCTGTGATTGACAGGTTCTCTGTGTGAAGTAGTCACTGAAGCACCAACAGACTTTTTTTCATAATGTTGACTATGTGGTTAGTAGTTGTATTTACCTTATTTTAACGAGGTACTGCAATCAGCAGACATCATTGGAGAGGAACGGAGCAGACAAGGTCACTTAAGAAAAGTGCAGGGGCGTGTGCTTACGATTGATTCAGCCAGAGTGGGGGCGGGGCCTTGATTTCGCGGCTTTACTTCCTGCTCACGACTGCGCATGACTGGTCCCGAAAACGCTACTGCGCAGACTCAAATTCCAATATGTCAGCGCCATACCGGGACGCTTCAGTTCTCTCCAATGGAAAAGAGCGTAGGGGCGTCGTCCATCTTTTTTTACAGTCTATGCTCTCTCCCGTGCACGCGCTATACGGTTTGGAGCACAGTTTTTTCTGTCTCGCATGCGCGATTGCGCGCTCTTGATTTAAGATCGAAATCGTGACACCCTTAGTCTTTTATGGAGGAAAGGTGTGCTGGACGGCATGCAGCAGTGCCACAATGATCGTTTAACCTCAATTATCGTGTCTTCATAATCATTCGAAGCCAAAATCGAAAATCAATTACGATTAACCGCACAGCCCTACGTAAGAGTTGATGCTAAGATCTGCAGAAATTGGACAGAATTAGACAACCCTGGTTATAAAAATTAGCGACTGGACTCACACTCCCTCTACGGGCGTCCCGGCCATCATAATGTCCTGGTGGTCCGTCTCCACATCCAGCTCCGGCTCTCGGTTATCCATCAACTTCAAATTATAAACTACAACCAGTGTCCCTACGAACACACAACACTCAGATTTAACGGCCTCACCAGACACAAACTGATTAACCTCAATGATTTAATTTTAGACAAAGTGCTGTAAAAACCAACCGCTGGGTCCTTCGATCTTCTTGAACTGCCGAAATAGCTGCTCTTCGTTCTTAAAAGGAGAATACTTAAAGATGAGTTCAGTCTCAGTAGCGTACTTCTCAGTGTCTTGAGTCAGAGGCTGCTGGGTCTTCACGTCCCAACTGGGTAATGGGACAATCACCTACGAGAACAGGCCAAAAGCACTTAGAGATCTGCACTTCACTTAGAATGAGCATGTGTGTATGAACGGCTTACCTCATCCAGACCCTCTTCTTCATGAAACGTTCGCGACAAAAACAAGCACGTTAATTTGTCGTCTTTTTTGGTGAAAAGAATGAAGTCCTTCCCTATACGCATGGAACCCCTAAAAGAGACCAGGACGTTTATGTATTAAAAAACAACAACAACGTAAATAACGAGATAATGGCAGTTCATCGGTTTCCAAGGAAATTGTAACGATACTTACGACTTTAATCCGTTTCCATACTGGCCGATGTGAGTAGACTCTGGGAAACGTTTGCTCGATTTGCCGAACTGGATGACGTGAGTGGCTTCACCTATTCAAAACAGTTGTTGTCATCATTGTTGTGTATGAGATCTTGAGTGAAAATGCATGTATTTTGTGGTATGAAGGGTTTGGTTTTCTTTGCTTTACTCACTGGGGTCCATTCCAGTGCCATCGTCAAGAAAACACAGCATAAACCCGCCTCTCAGATCGGGTCTCTTCTCTGATTGGTGGTAACAAATGAATATTAACAATCTATTTTGTTATAACACGGATTTTAGCAAATCACGTGATCGAAAACTTCGTTAAAACCATTGTATCTAACCTGTGTAGATGTCTATCCGTGTGGCATTGGCATCTCTGTAGAAAAGAAATGGAGTGGATGTTCACTTCAACAGTGCAAATCTTTTTGATGATAGAAGCCCTGTTTACAGCTGGTATTGAGATGTGTTTTGGTCGATCGGATCACAAGTAGACGAGGGAGACACATTCCCGTTTACACCTGGTGTTTAATCTGTCTCTTTTGTCCACTTTCAACCACTTCTGTCCTGATTTCTTCGAGGGCGAGTAAATGTATGGGATTTTTCAGATCTTTCGATCTAATGGATGAAATAAGCTTGTGCAATTTACATCTGAACGCGACCGGAGACAACGGAAAACGGAAAAAATGGAGAGAGAACATTGTGCTTGGTATGTTTTTCATCTTAAAACCAAACTTGGGTCTCCAGTTAACAAAGTTTAAATCCCGTCTGGCTCGAGCTCTTCTCATAATGTTACTCATTAGATCAGTAGACGGTCTTTTGTGGCTGTTTGAACACATTCGATCACATGAGCGTTTACACTACAAAAGCAATCCGGTCTAATGCATGTTCAACTACCTCTGGAAGTGTCGAAAGTGGGCAAGCTCAAAACATTAACAACTGTATTTACCGTCGTCCACTTGTGATCCGATCCACCAAAACACATTTTAATACCAGGTGAAAACAGCGCCTTAGTGTCAGAAGAAATATTTATTTTTAAAAACAAAATTGTGTTTGTACCTCGAGTTGTCCACGAGTTCCGCCAAAGCTCCAAAAAGAAACTCGTGGGTTGTCCTGTTGGCAATAATACAATCGATCAACAACAAAAGAAATGGCCACTGTTACTTTTGTCCTTTATGGCGATAAATACCCAAGTATTTGACAAAATATAAAAATAATTCATACATTAATAGAACATTGTTATACAAGTCTAAACAGAGCAACATCCCCATTCAAAATTGTTCTTTGGCCTCCAATTCACAAAAACATACATCGTTTGCAATCCCATTAATAATGGGCGCATTACTTTGCTCATCAATGCTGCAGTAACTTTCATTAAAACAATAAATGACTTCTGGGTATGTTGTGTCATTGCGAACTGCTTTGCGGAAAGTAGAAGCAGGATCCTACTGACTGTTCACGGAGCATGCAATGCATGTCGGCACACAAAATCACCACTTTTAAAAATCACAAGTTCCACTCTGATTGGCTGATTGAGTCAGGGCGCACAAGCTTTTAGCAGTCCGGTGGAAAACAAGGTTTCATGTCATCTTTTGTTTTGCTGCATGCATGAAAATTTTTAACAGTAACTCAAATTGATACTTACGAGTTTGTGTGCAGATATTCAAAGGTGAGCTGAGCTCGGTTTAGTGAGCTATAATTTGGGTACGCCATCGTCTCGAAATAAAAAAAAGAAAAAAAAAGAAAACTAGCTGATTGTATTCACGTCTCGTCTCTACATTCTTCCCATTTCAGGAGAATCATGTGTGATTGTTCAACACCTAGAAAACAAACAAAAACATGGATGTCAGTACAAACTAGCCATAGATCCAACGCAAAATTGTGATATCACCGGTTTACAAACTCATTGGAAAAAACTGTTCAAAAAGGAATATTAACACTGTTTAGTGGGATCTATGGGATTTAAACTTTTTTTAAATAGTGACAATGGGAAATATGCAACAATACGAACGTGTCAAACAGTAGTGTGATTCATTCCCGTTATGTCGCATCCAGCGACATTATTTTTTTTGTGGAAATTAATGTTAGATTGCATTTTTAGTTCAATTTCAACTGAAAATGGCTTGACTGTGGGATGACAATATATTTGCAATGCATTTGTATGGGATTCAAGTGCATTGCATTGTGGGATTCCACGCAGTGTTATGTTGTATTACTGCATTCTGGCAAATGTATTTGCATACTGTGCACAGTATGCATACCACATACTGCAAAAATAGTAAAGTAGTATGTTATTGCGAGAAGAATAACCTAAAATTTGTGAGAAGTATTACTACTTGTTGAAAACATACAAAACTATAGCATGTGCCATTCCGTGTGCTTTTTCCACCTAGTCATATTAAAGGTTTAGTCATACACTTAACTGTTTTTGCCAAGTAATATTAACAGCAAATTATGTAACGTTACCAAACCAAAATGATACCCTTTCCTTTAGCATGCATGATGCATTTATTGAACCTTTACAGACTTTTGCTATATAAAATGATAATGCACAATGCACATTTCCCCCCTCCTGGGCTAAATAATGACCCAGACAGGTGAGCTCATGAGGGTTTTTTTTTTACAGTCTGTCCTTGAACCGATGAAATTCACAGAAACACACGCGAGGCCATCCCATGCTGCCCAGGCCCTTGAGATCAATGCAAAAGCAGAGACTCAACTGCTAACACTTTCATTCGCCAAACACTCAAATCACCATCTAAATCTATCACATTTAACTCCTGCCTCACACAATAAAGCATGCACAGAAGAACTGGTCAAATAACTGCGGCCTGCCCAGAAACAACCGTCTAACGTTACATTTACAAAACCAACAGCCTTTGTACAGTCACACAAGCAGTAAATGTGATTTCAATAATGCAAACCATTTAACCACTCCTCGAACTCCGTTTGTTTTTATCCAACGATTTCTGCCAGCTGCATGAGGAAAACTACGAAACAAAACGTGTTTATTCCTTTTTCGTTCATAGAAAGTAGATGCAAGGCCTCGAATCGCTCCAGCAAGCGTTTTCCCTCGAACAACACACACGAGCACCGAGACAACTTGCCCCGCCCTCCTCGCCACGCTCAGCCAATCACATTACCCGCTGGCTCATTGGGCGCGTCTGATTAGTTGAGGTCGCCGTCATTCAACGTGAAGCAGGAAGTAAGTTTGCTGGTCCATGAAGGAATGTGGTGTGGAAAAACGCGGGGAGGGAATCGTGCTAAAGCACAACACCACTAATCGATAAGCGGGTCTGCTGTGATTGGTTTTAAAATCATATAAAAGGTAATAATGATAAGACAACTTTTATGTGATATTAAAATACAGGTTAGCATGAATTCAGTCGCGATTGGTTAGATACGTTGATTATACTAATGCATATATTTTTTCTGTTTAAAGGTGTAAAACGTGTAGGCTTTTTAACCAATCGTTTCTGGTAAAAAGGGGATGCTGATGATGAAAGTTGTATGTAATGGACGAAGGGGACAAAATGTCTGCCGTGTTTTCTGAACATAAACAAGCTGTTTGATCTCTTCATATTGATTTCAAGGGGCTGTATGCATTGCTTTTTTATGTGTTTTACGCGTAAATGGGTAAGAAATCGCACGCCTTTTTTTCTGCTAGTCTCTATAAACCGCAGGAAAAAATAAATAAATTGGGCTTGCACTTTAGCACTTTTTAGCCAATAAGAAAACGCGCTTTCTTTTACATGTTTGGATTGGATAATGACTCTATATGGGCGGTGTCCTTTACAAAATAAAATGGATAACTATAACCACTTTTAATATTATATTTAAAGGTACAGTTTTTAACATTAAGAATCAGACTTAATGATTCATCTTTTATGTCTGGTTTTACAGACATGGTTTAAGCTAGTCCCAGACTAAAATGCATGTTTGAGCGGTTTTAACTGAAAGCAACTTGCACTGACATATCTTAAAAAACTTGCACTGACATATCTTAAAATCCTGGTTTAATCCCTAGGTTTAATCTAAGCCCTGTCTATGGAACCAGGCCGTAATGTCACATTTAGCTAAATTGTGATATAACTCCAGATGATGTATTGCTTTCTTTGTGAATTAGTGTTCATTTCACCAATTTCTAGCTAATGAGTGGTTTTTGTGAAGTGTTGTCCACAACCGGTAAGCGTGTTTTGTGTGCAGTTTTTGTATCTGAATTAAAAGTCCAGAACACTGAATGCACCACCACTGAATAATGTTCAGACACCATTACACACGCAGACAGGACACAGTGGAATATTTTAATACATTTTGTTTTTAGAAAAATTAACAAATGATGTATATTTAATGCATTTAAATAAATTGAATATAATGTGATGTCAAAAGAAAGCTTCCAATCATCTAACTTCCTCTTGGAGTATAGTTATTATATTATAATCATACGTCTCAGGTTATGTTCTTTGGATTGTGATTGTTAACGCTTGCAAAGTAACATGAAATAGACCAGATCTGTTCGGATGGCACTGCAAGCGACCTGCATAACTGGTTGCAATTTCTTAGTTGCACAAGACCAACATGTTGGCAATGGAAAATGGTTGAATACCCAAAGGCTAATTTCTTTCTGCAGCAATGCGTTCTGACAGCCAGTTAAGTCTCGAATGTGGATGTTCTGCAGATGTTCCTCATGGGCTCAGCAGTGATTCCTATGAAGAATTTAAACACTTTTCAAACAAACTGTATAACATGTTAATTCATGCAATAAAAATCATGAAAAAATGCGAATCAGAGAGAGTTTAATACTAAAGATTAGAGAGCTCTACACTAGGTACAACCTTTTGAAGATCGCTCCCCTGGTAAGAACGTGAACGTGAAGAGCAACTTCCACAGAGGCTCATGAGGATGCAGACAACCAGCAGTGCAACACTGACCAGCAACAGATGATACCGGCACAAGGCTTTTTCATCCTAGTCGAACAATAAAGAAGACGTGGAGAGGTAAGCTAGATGCTGCTTATATGATGGTACACATTGATGCAGTTATTGAACTGAAACTGAAATAACATTGACCTAAAATAAGCTGAATAATGACACTATTATCTTCTGTAGAGCTGCAATACAGTTGAAAAAGAATTTGTTTAATAACAGAATCATTTTACAACATTAAAAGCTATAAAGATTCCAAAAGGGTTTTTGGGTTGCACTTTATTTTACAGTATCTGTACTCACAGTGTAAAGTACTGGGTAATATAAGGTAACTACAGGGGTTCAGGGTGAGTAACTAGTTATTGTAATAACTTTAATAAGTACATAGTATGTACATGGGGAAAAGGACTAAAATAAAGTGCAACCAGATTTATTTATTTTTTGCAGTAATTCCAAAGACATTTTTTTTTTTGGTTCCCCAAAGAAGCATTCAGTGGACATTTTTAATAGAATCACCTTCTTTTGTTAGTGTGAATAACATTTGAATAATTTAAGGAACCTTTTCCCACTATAAAGTACCTTTTATGGAACGGAAAGATTCTATGGATGTTAAAGGTTCTTCATGGAACCATCGATACCATAAAGAACCTTCATTTTTTATAGTGTGTTTATAGTTAAAGGTGAACTATGCAGTTTTTTTTTTTTACCTCAACCAAACAGCTTCGGAGTCATTGGAATGGTTATATTACTCTTTTCGGGTTGAATGGTGGTCGTTTCGCACCCCTCTATCGCATGTGAGCGGAAAAAACACACTTGCAACTTTGAGCCGGCCGGCCGCAGCATCAGGAAGTGTCGCGAGATTACGGGCTCTCGCGATGTAACGAATTGCTTTACGGCATAAAATTCTGATAAAATAAGCATCAAACAGAAATAACCCGGCGCCGTAAACATGTGGTGTTCGAGGCGCACATACAATACAGACTGCCGACAGTTAAACAGGGCGCGCGCAGCTCTTAAAGGGGCCATACCTTATTTCCACTCGTTACAGCGTCCATCCTACTGAACAGGCACCGGTGTACAGGGGGAGGGGATCCGGCCGTGAGTGCAGAGCCATCTCTGCGTGAGTGCTATTCACGACAGTACAAGTACCCCACAGCGACTCTAGGGGTCACTGTTTGACAAAAAAAACGGAATTCCTGCATAGTGCACCTTTAAAGTGCTATATAAAAGTGACTTGACTTGATATGGAATCTGCACACGTATAGCTCCAACAGAAAGAATCCCCTGCCAATTATATGTTCATTAATTAAATATTTAGCTGATTCTATCTGAACGACTGCATTGTGTTTTCTACCTTAGTGAGCAGGACAGTCAGGTGTGGATCTGATTTGAACTCCAGACCAAAGCAGTTTGGGGAATTGTGCTTGTTCGATTCTACAGCAACCGTCCTGACAGGTGAAGCGTTCTTATCCACGTTCTCCGCAACTGGGCATTCTGGAGGTGACCTGAAAGATCAGTAAATTAGCTTGCAGGATGTCTATTCACACCAAAAACGGGCTGTGTATATGTATAAGCTTCTCACGGAGTGTGAGGGAGAACGTGGGTCAGGGCAGTGAAGTGAAGACAGCTCAGCGGTCGACTGGTCTTCGTCCCAGCAGGAGTTTGATTGTTGGGAACATCAGAAGGGAGGAGCAGAGAAATGTTCACGGATGCTTTCGCTGCAGCCCCTGTGATGCGAAAGGTTATGTTGGCATTAGTAGAAAGCAATATAAAAAAAAAAACAGCCAAAACAACTGTTATGCAATACACTTCCATGTCTCCTCTCCATTAAATATGTCTTAATATATTATATTACAGTCACAACATTTAAAGAACAATACATATGAAAGTCTAATGCTGCCTTCACATGCTATCGGAATTATCATAAATACGAGTTTCCTAGTTTTAAAATGGACACGAATGCCCTCTAAAGTTGTATTTACCACTAGGAAGCGCAGGGATAATTCTGATACCCAAGTTTCAGAGTTACATTAACATAAACATTAAACATGGGGACGGGAGAACGATTGCTGCTGTGACTGCTATTCCTAATTCCTTTTTCCACAACAGCAACATCGCCTTGTCTTGCCATTAAAGTAGTGCATATTTACATATATGAATAATCATTTGAAGCGTATGTTTAAAACACGGCGAAAATAACCTGCATTTGACTGAAATTCTAGAATTGTCAGCAAGCGGTGAATGTTTATATGGTTGTCAGTGAATGGGACGCTTAATATAATTTTGGCTTTAATAAGTTATTCCCAATAAATAGGCAAGAATAAACCTGGTGTTGTCCATGATTCCTGTTCTTTCCGACAACAGAGCACTTGAATGCAACAAGCTCGTAATCAGAAGTATATATATATTAGTGCTGTCAAATCGATTAATCGTTATTAACATAAAAATTTGTTAATATTTATATATAATATTTATATATAATATTTATATAATAGTATATATACTGTATATGTGTGTGTGTGTGTGTGCATATATATATATATATATATACACATACACACACACACACATATATTTACAAACTTGACAGCACTAATATATATACAGTGTATATATATATATATATATATATATATATATATAAAATAAAAATGCCAAAACCACACAACAAAATTTAAATTTAAAATAAAATAATTATATAAAAAATACATATGAAAACTGCAATATTATGTAAATAATACTAACAAAATTACTGAAAATTACATGAAAATTTTAATTTAAAATAAAAAAATGTATATAGAAATATACATATAAAAACTGTAATATTATGTAAATAATACTAAAATCTCATACACACAAACCTTTGATGCCCAGCTGGCTGCCCAGCATTGTGGCACTAATGACGGTATCATCTGGGACGTCCCCTATAAACACCAGCGGCACCAGTAAGGAAACATGAGAAGTGCTCATGGAAATATTTGTCGTATCTGCATGCTCCACCATTTGGGGAGAGTCTTCCTCCAGCGGTGCATCTGTGTCGTTCACATGTGTGCAGAACTGAAAACCAGCAATAGCACCCAGAACCCCGTTCCAGTCCTAGAACACAAGCGTATGGTATGAGTTAGTCAGTAAAGAAGAACCCAAACATTACAGCAGTGATCGTCATACTCACTACGCTTATGTCAGGGTTCTTGATGTCGTGATTCTGTGAGTAAAGTCCAGTGCAGACGAAAGTTATGGAGATGATCAGCAGACTGAGGAAGAACACAACCACAGGAGGGTGTCGAGAGACCCGATCTCTCAGGTTAGACACAGGCCTCCACTGACCCATAATGCACCAGGAGTGAAGACACCACCTGTGAGGTTTAAACCATGCAAAATATTTAATGCCTGTATTCAGAATGGAATGCTAACTTACTGAATACTGTCTTTATATAAAATAATATAAGTATAAAACAGAAATATTAGATGAAAACTAAATGAAAATTTGAAATGTTGCTTTGGCAATTGACTCAAATAAGCTTAAGTTGAAGCACTAAAATTACCAACGGGAAATAAATAAAAACTGAAATAGAAATAAATTAAACTTAAATAGTAGGCCTAATATATATATATATATATATATATATATATATATATATATATATATATATATAAAAATTAAAATTATGTAAAATTATTCATTGGAATTACTTCCAGCTTATTTATAACCAGTGTTGGGTGAGTTACTCTAAAAAAAAGTAATTAATTACCAGCTACTAGTAATCAATAGTGTAATTAGATTCCTGTACTAATTACACTTCCAGTAATTAGTATTGTATTGGTAATTATAAAAAGTATTGGATTACTTATTAGTAATATCAACCTCAACAAGTTGAACAATACAAGGATGGACGAAACTGCTCTTTTAATTATTTCAAAGAAACAATATACAATTGCATATTCTTGAACTGACCAAAATGCCGTATTAAAAACATATGTTTTAACATTCAATTTTGATGTTGAATCCACTATTGTTTTATATAAAATTGTTGTAGCCTACACATAATTTAAAGTAACTGTAATTAAATTACAGAAAAAAATTAGTAATCCTTTAATTTACTTTTTCAAGGGACAAGTAATTACAAAAATAACAGTATTCATTGCATTACACCAACACTGTTTGTAAAACTGTAAATGTAAGGTCAAGTCGAGTGCTTTGCATTATGAGATACAGTCCCATTCAGTGTGCTCTAGTATACTAAACATTGTAGCATATGTAGTGTGTGGTACTAGTATGTAGTATGCATCTGAGTTCTGAAATAAATACTTATCTGGGTTCTTCATGATTGACTTTGTACATTGAAAAATTCTCATACAGTACTTAATGCGGCAAACTCAATAACATAATTATTATAATAATAGTATGTTAGTAATAGTATGTTATTGATAACATAGCACACTTCTAAACTGCATAAAGTAGGCTATAAACACTATATTTGACACATGAACTAAATTGTATAATCATAATTTGATCATATTATAAAGTTTACCGACCACTTGCCTTTAATTACGTTCATTTAATTAGCGTGTAGGGACGTTGAACGTTGACCAGGTTGAAATGTAGTAATGTAAATATTGATTGATAGCAACGCAAGCAACTTCCTCACAGGTGGGTTTCCTTCGAGACAGCTTTAATTCCAAATTAAAAGTCCAGTGGCGAAGAGGCAGAAATTACAACTCTTACATGTTAGATTTGATCTAATTAAAAATAATACTGTGTTTTTTGCTACATAGTTTAAATAATGTAGTTCAAAGTAATTAAAATAGTATTAAACGCATTATGTGTTTGTTATGTAATAATCAATGTGAGAAAAGAAAAAAAACACCAGTCGGCATTAATACAATCTAAATGAATTAAATGTAAATCGGCCGTTTAAATTAAATGTGAAATGTTTTCTGGGTTTCTGTCATTAGATATTTTTCGCTCGGACCTTTTTGCCTTATATAGAGATCTTTTATTATGTAATCCAGCAGCGGAAGTGCTGTCCGTCGTTTCCTCCCGCATCCAGCTTGCGGATTCTTGCTGTTTGAATGACACAATTTAATAATTAAATTTTTACATACTAAAATTGGATAAAAGCAGTTGAAAGGTGAGATTTTATGTTTCCAGATTTATCGGTGAGTCTAATTTAAACGCAACATGATACATTTCGAGCGTTTAAATAGATCTGCTGTTACTTCATCAAGAAGCTAACCTGATATAGCATAGTTTACTGAACTAGCTATGAATACATGATATAATTTTCTAAACATAATAAAGAAACGTATGATACATATAACCTATGTGATATTTAAAATACATTTGACGTCTTACTCATTAGTTATTTTAGTATTATTTATATACATTTATAATATTTAATGTATTAGTTAAAGTTTTACAAATCTTACTACGTGCTTTTGTCATTTTTATTAGTTTTAGTTTTTAAATGGTTCTATTTAGCTTTAATTTATTTTTATTGCAGTTTTAGTTTAATGTTTATGTTTATTTTTATTTCAGTTACTGAAAACTATTTTATAGCAATAACAACAACAACAACACTGAAGTAGATTAAATATAAATAACAATTACATAAAATAGTCTGTGTGAAAATAATAAGTGATTTAGAAATGAACTCTTAAATAATCTTTTAAAATGTCCTCCTCGGCTTTATTATGAAATATTGTAGTAGTAATATATGAAAGCATATTTTATTCCAGGTGATTGTAGTTTCTGTTTGGAGGCAGTTTGACAACTGACACAAATTATTATTTTTTTTAAATCATTGCTTGTGATTTGATTTATGCTCATTCTGATCTCTTTAATTTTTCAGTCATGTCCTCAGACGCTGTGAAGAAGAGAAAGCCGAAGGTCATCCGAAGCGAAGGAGGAACTCCAGAAGCCAAGCGCGGTCGAGGAGAGAGTGATCAGGTGAGCGGCTGTGAAATGCATTCGAGATGATTTCAGCAGAGCAGTCCACTAACCCTCTACTCATTCTTTTTCTCTAATAACTCTCATGTGCAGCTGAGTGCAGTCAGTTCACATGTCAAGTTCAGGAAGGTCAGGTTGAGGCAGGAGAAGGTACAATCCAGCATGTTCCACTCATTTAGGCTTCAGATGTGTTTCTTTCATGAGTTGTGTTCAGATGAGCTCCAGTGAGCAGATATGTTGATGTGAGACTCATTTGGCATGTGTATGTAGGTCAAGATTCCCGCCGGACCTCATCTTATCGGACAGAGGAAGCTGTTTACAGCAAAGAATCAGGTTCCTATGAGATCTGTCTCTCTCCCCCTCCTTCTCTCTCTCCGACAGCTGCAGGGTCCAAAATGAACACTTATTGAGCACCAAATGTCAATGAATATTGTAATTTGGCCATTTTATTTTACAAATGGCAAAGAATAAAACAGGAGATTAAAAATTATATTCTGTATGAATAACAAACAATATTAATGTTATAAATAAACTGACAGCATATTTCTGAGGACATAATCTTGATATATATATATATATATAGCAATTATATAGATTTTTACATCAACAGAAATATTTAATATACCAAAAGAAGTGTATATATATAAATATATATATAAAAAATTATTAAAAGCAATAATTAAAACAAATATTTTAACTTCTAATATTAATTTTAATTAATTCTTATTATTATTATTATTATTATACATTAAAAATAGTTCATTATCAACAATAATTAGTTTTGTTTTATTCTGTTATTTGTTTTACGTTTTTATTTTACTTTTGTGCTGCACTTTGGTCAACTGTTGTTATTAAAGGCACACTGTGGAATTTTTGGCCACTAGGGTGCGCTCGACCTGTAATTTTCACGTCTAGTGCCCCTAGAGGCCACAAGCGCCGCAGCATTGTCGCAAAAGTCAACAAACAGTCAACCGGTCAACCTCCCGTGTCTTTATGTGTGTGCAGACGGCATTTGATTTGTATGTTGGAGAAAGTTAATCGATTCACTACTGACCAAAATAATAATATAAATATAAGATTAATAATATAAATCCTATAAAGAAAACAAATTGAATAAAAGTAGCATACGCAGAAAACAATGTCTGATCAGGTAAGTCGCATTGACAAGGGTTGCCCAATCCTGCTCCTGCCGATCGTCTGTCCTGCACAGTTCATCTCCAACCCTAATCAAACACACCTGAAGCAAACAATTAACGTCTTCAGGATCTCTTTGCAATGGGTTGGAGATGAAATCGAGTAGTCAGGAAATCGTTTAACAAAACTGATATAACTCACTACATATTTCCGTTATTTGTAGTCTTCAGTTTGTTTTTCCTTTTACACAAATACAAACATATATGAGCTGAAAGGAAAAAAAACATTTACATTTGTATACGGCAGTATGTTGTGACTTATATCAGTTTTGTTACACGAATTCGCAGTAAATATTACATTATATATACACTTTTATGCCGATGTTTATTTTAAACTCTCCCTTTTTCTTTTATTGGTCTCCTCTGACAAAATCTTTGCTTTCTTCGCTTTCTTCCGAGTAGCTGTTGATTCAGCCATGACGACAACATACAGACGCCGGCAATCAAACGCGAGTTGAGCTCTCACGTTAGAATTTGAGGAAGTGGGGGTGGTGGGGGAAGTGACGTATGCCGTAAAGCGGTCGAATTTTGTAGTTCTTTTTGTGCTCGGGTTCCTACCCGAAACCCGAAGTTACGTGCTAGGAAAAGCGATACAGACACCTTCAGGCTTCGGCAGACGTGTCATTCAACCTATTGTAAGTCGATGTACCATCTCAATGGGTTTTGGTAATATATTATAAAGGTTGAAAAGTTCCACAGTGTGCCTTTAAATGAGCTATATAAACTAATACAACTAAACTACAATTATGCAGTTTAGCGTCATTATAACAAAAATACTTGTTTATAGTATAACAATACATGTTTTATTATTATTATTAGCAATAATACTATTATTATTATACACAGTTTAAATGTATAAAATGAGATATAATAATAATAATGTTTGTTATTTGAATGTTATACATAAAATATTCAGTTACTGTGCTCGACCAAGAATCAAATATTCCAGAGAGCTGTAATAATTACTGCCAATGAAACTTTCTTAATTCACCCGCCATCAGCATGTAATTTTGGATCCTGCTCAGCTGTCGACACCTTTTCTGTGGCACTTACGGGTGAGGAGGGTCATATCTCACGGTTTTGTAGTTTCATTGTTGGCTCACAGATCATGTTCAGCTGGTAGGCAGGGCTGTGTGTGTGTGTGTGTGTGTGTGTGTTCTCTGGTCACTCTGTGTGTGTGTGTGTGTCCCTCAGGAGGTCCGTGTGTATAATGAGGAGGTGGAGCTGGAGGGCAGAGACCCGCAGCAGGACTACATGCTGTATAAGGACACGTGTGCGGCTCTGGCCAAACTCATGGCGGAAATCCAGGAGCTGAAAGCCGGCGGCGTGAAAGACGGAGTGAGTTTCCCAGTTGCCATGTGTCTAAAATCGGACAATGGAATTAAATGGAACTGACCTTTTGCTTTATGCGTTCTATAGAGTGTAGAGATCGAGGAGAGACGCAGACAGAGCAGCGTTCATTTCATTACCCTGAAGAAACTCAACCGGCTAGCACACATGCGACTGAAGAAAGGCCGAGACCAGACGCATGAGGTGAACACAATTAACACTGATCTGATTTAGCATATACTCACTCACATGCTTGCTTTATTCTAGTTTTAGTCCAGTTTTTTATGTTTAACATGCTTGATAAATGATTGTTTCAGCTAACAGTATTTCTGTGTGTCCGCAGGCGAAGCAGCGAGTGGATGTTCTTCACCTGCAGCTGCAGAATCTGCTCTATGAGGTCATGCATCTGCAGAAAGAGATCGGAAAATGTCTTGAGTTCAAGTGAGTGCCAGAGAGGGAATGTCAGGGAATTTTAAAATGTATCTCCAGGCCTGAAAATCTCATGAAAAAAGTGAATAAGCATTTTTCTAGGGCTGGAACAACACGTTGACGTACTCGATTACGTCGATTGCGCACTGTTTATTTCCATCCCAAATCCCCTGTCATGTTTCGCACAAAACAAAACTCTAGAGCAGATGCTAATGGCTAGTATGGCACCTGTGTGAAGCAGATGTTAACGACGTTCTCTGTGTTCCAGGTCTCAGCATGAGGAGATTGAGCTGGTGAGTGAGGAGGAGTTCTTCCAGGAGGCTCCGGCTGAGATCTCACGCCCTCACGTCACACGTGACGATCAACACCAGCTCACGCTCGCACGCCTGGACTGGGAACTAGAGCAGAGGAAGAGGTAACAAACATCAGCGACCCTCCATAGCCCTCAAATACCTCTAAATCTTCAACAGCATCATTAAACATGCGTGGCGGTCCATAATGCAGGTTGGCGGAGCAGTATAAGACATCTCTGACCAGTAAAGAGAAGATTCAGAAAGCCATTGAGCAGAAGAGAGAATATCTGAGCAGCCTACAACCTGGACTGCAGAACATCATGCAGGTGAAACCTTAGACTGACATATATAATATATATTTAAAGGGGCTTTCGCACCGGGTAGTTCTGGGAACGAGCCACCAGGGCGGTTCCCTGAGAACTAATGGTTCCCATAGGAACATTTTCCTGTTTGCATTCGCACCGCCAGTAGGAACTCTGAAGTGAAGTTGTTGTTGTGACCTTTATTTTGACGGCGCTGAGAACGCCAGAGCTTAAACACAGTGCTCACATTCTCCTTGTTCATTGGTTTACGATCTGTCTAATACGTTATTAGATAGAACTGTAATGCATAGAAAGACAGTAATTGAAAAGGTATTAGCGTATTCCGTGCGCTTGATGTCCAGTGTTGCTGAGGCAGAAATACATAATCATGTTTCTCTTGGTCCCCTCAAAGGTGCGTTTGATTTTCCTCTGTGAAAAGGTTAACAGCCACATCTATCACTATTTTCCATGTGCGTAGAGTTCGTTTCTGGAGTAAATATACAGGCTATAATCTGTGTGCTGTTTACACAGCTTTTTGTTTTTAAATGGCGGGTTCGTCCAATCAGCGAACATAGTGCCTATATGTTCCTATAGTGCTGGTTTAGACCGACTCCTCCAAAATCGTTCCCAGTTCCTGTGGTGCGAACACGCCAAAATTCAGGTACTTCTGCCAATAGTATGAAAAGTTCCTCCGGTCCGAAAGCCTCTGTTGTCACATTGCATCTTATTCTGTTTCATGTAGACAGGAAGAGACTGACGGATCTCTCTCGCTCTCTCTCACAGGCGTCTATCCCAGTGCAGGAGTATCTGAAGATGCCGTTCGAGCACATGCAGAAGCAGGCCGAGGTCGCCCGTCACCTGCCGCCGCCTCTGTATGTGCTGTTGGTCCAGGCCGGTGCGTACGGACAGGCCTGCGGTAAGATTCTCAGCAGCGCCTACAAGACCTTGTGTTTCTGATGAATCCTAGTTCATGAGATCATGCAATTGTGTGTTTCAGACAAACAACTGTCTGTGAGCATCAGTGGAGACGTGGATGAGGCCAAAGCTCTGTCCAGACCCCCGGAGGACTCGCAAGGTACCTGTTGTAACGGTCACTTTGTGCATTTATAATTCGAGGTACAATGAGAACTGCGCATGTGTGTGTAGAGAGTGTGTCTGTAATAGATGTGAAAGGTGAGGAGAAGAGAGAACCGCTTTTGTACTCTTTCTTTTATGTCCTTTTCTATTTGTGACCAGAGTTGAATACTTATTTGTCTGCTTTTTCTCACTCAATCCCCATGTATGCTGAAGAGCGTGACGTTTTTATTAAATTATTTTATTAAACCCGGTGAAAATACGCTGTCTCTCTTGGATCTTTTCCTCCGACACCACATATTGTTTTTCTCTCTGGGCAACATCTCAACTCTGCGTTACACTGTGTGTCTTTGATTTGTGTGTGTGATGATCAGTCCAGTATTATAATTCATGTCCTGTTTCGATCTCAGATGACGAAAGTGATTCGGACGCAGAGGAGGAGCAACAGAACACGGTCAGAATCTGGTTTTATCCTCTCCGGTTCATTATCTTGTCGTTTGTAGGGCTGTCAACTTTAGTCGTTTAGTCGACTAATCGGTCGATGCCGTCTTGGTCGACTGACATTCTCATTGGTCGACCAGTCGCATTTTATTTTATTTTTTTACCGATAGAAAGAAATTTTCTTTGATTTACTCCTTGATATTTATTCCTTTATAAGCAGTTATATATAACTGTATTCTAAATATAATTAGCCTATGTTTTATCCATGGTTTTATCCCCACTTTAAAGGGATACTCCACTTTTTTTGGAAATAGGCTCATTTTACAACTCCCCCAAAGTTAAACTGTTGAGTTTTACCGTTTTTGAATCCATTCAGCCGATCTCCGGTTCTGGCGGTACCACTTTTAGCATAGCTTAGCATACTTTATTGAAGTGGACAAGACCATTAGCATTTCAAAAAAAAAATGACCAAAGAGTTTCGATATTTTTCCTATTTAAAACTGGACTCTTCTGTAGTTACATCGTGCACTAAGACCGACGGTAAATGTAAAGTTGCGATTTTCTAGGCTGATATGGCTAGAAACTATACTCTCATTCCTGCGAAATAATCAAGAAACTTTACTGCCGTACCATGAGAGCAGCAGGCGTATGATGATATGACGCAGCGCCTGAAAATAGTTCCGTTGTGTTGACGGAAGGTGGCCTATTTTCAGGCGCTGCGTCATATCATTACGCCTGCTGCACTCATGGTACGGCAGTGACGTTTCTTGATTACTACGCAGGAATGAGAGTATAGTTCCTAGCCATATCAGCCTAGAAAATCGCAACTTTACATTTACCGTCGGTCTTAGTGCACGATGTAACTACAGAAGAGTCAAGTTTTAAATAGGAAAAATATCGAAACTCTTTGGTCATTTTTTTTTAGAAATGCTAATGGTCTTGTCCACTTCAATAAAGTATGCTAAGCTATGCTAAAAGTGGTACCGCCAGAACCGGAGATCGGCTGAATGGATTCAAAAACGGTAAAACTCAACAGTTTAACTCTGGGGGAGTTGTAAAATGAGCCTATTTCCAAAAAAAGTGGAGTATCCCTTTAAATGCTGTAATTTAGGCTATTTTGTAACAGCGCCACAGTTTAGCGCACCACGTAGAACACTCGGGAACCGCACCTGTGGCTGCACTGCTGCTGCGGCGCGGACGTGCTTGGAAAAAACGAGCGTGTCGCACCGCGACCGCATCGCTTCCATAATGAGCGTGCATACCGCGCGCCTACATTTGAAATAATGAACTTGAGCGCGCAAAAGACGCGATATGTGAGCAGGTCCTTTAACGGCTTTATTATGCTGACTCAATAGATTGTGTTTTCTTATGTTTTTGTTTTTATTTGTACACTTGATGTGTTTGAAAATAGCCTAAATAATGTAACAAAACGAAAATAAACCTATATGCCTTCCTACTATACAGCCTATTATTATTAGGATTGTTTTTTAGGCTATTTGGGTTTTTTGTGTGTTTGTTTTAAAACGCCTAGATCGGCTGGACAAAAGTTAACCCATAGCTTTGAAAGTAAAGAAGAATATACAGCCTGTATAAACGAGAGCTTTTGTTAGGATTTTTCATTATTTGGTAGTTTTAGCAGTTATATTTTCTGTAGCGTGTGGTGTGGTCAGGTGCGCGATTGTGACTGTCACTATAGACCTAGGACAGAGCTCCTAACTTTGCAGTTAAAAAAATCACTTAATTTTCAAAGAATTGTATTATTATTATAGTTTTATGTATTATTGATGTTTTTTCGTTGTTGCTTTTTAAATGCTCTCTGACAATTGTTCAATAAATGTTCAATCGAAATGCAAAACATCACGTCTTTTTTCTTCTTCTTTTTTTAGTCGACTGATCTTTGCGCAGGACAGGACTTTGGTCGACTAAGGATTTCTTTGGTTGACTACAGCCCTAGTCGTTTGTGTGCTGATGTTGTCATTTCCTGTCTCTCTCTGTTCAGAAGCGCCGGCGGGCGACTGTAGGAGCTCAACTGGATGACAAGCGTAAAGAGATGCTGAGACGTCACCCTCTCTCGCTCTGCGTGGACCTCAAGTGTAAAGGTGCGTGAAACTGACCCACAGTTCACTGCTGCACCATATTAAACTATTAAACCATATTAAACAACTGATTGAATTCATTTGCATCATCACTCTCAGTAGTGTTCTTGGAATCAACGTGTTTATCGTTGTTTTCCATTCTTTAAGGCATATAGCGTTCAAAAATGTGGGGTCAGAATGATCTTTTAATGTTTGTGAAGTCTCTTCTGCTCACCAAGGCTGCATTTATTTGACGAAAAATACAGTGAAAACAGTGAAATATTATTACTATTTAAAATAACTGTTTTCTATTTGAATATATGTTAAAATGTAATTTATTCCTGTGATCAAAGCTGAATTGTCAGCATCATCACTCCAGTCTTCAGTGTCACATGATCCTTCAGAAATCACTCTAATATGATGATTTGATGCTCAAGAAACATTTCTGATTATTATCAATGTTGAAAACAGTTGTGCTGCTTCCTATTTTTGTGGAAACTGATACATTTTTCTTTTCAGAATGCTTTAATGAATAGAAAGTTCAAAAGTGTAAAGCATTTATTTAAAATAGACATCTTTTGTAACATTATAAACCTCGCTATTGTCACTTTTGGTCAATTAATTGCATACTTGCCGAATAAAAGTATTAATTTCTTAAAAAAAAAAAAAAAACTTACCAGTCCCAAACTTTAGAATGGTCATGTAATATTATATATATATTTAATTGCTGTCACCTTAATTGAAATAGTTTGGTATATTTGAAATCATATTGTGATTTTCTGTGCCAAATATATATATACCGCTTTGTTTGTTTGTAATATTTTTATATAATTAAATGTATTGTCCCCATAAGTAGTTTTAGCTACTTTTAGTTATAATTATATAGTAAGTCTCTCTCTCTCTCTCTCTCTCTCTCTCTCTCTCCAGACGGCAGTGTCCTGCATCTGTTTTTCTATTATCTCATGAATCTCAACATTTTGACTGTGAAGACCAAAGCTTCCACCTCTATGGATCTGAATGGGGCCGTCAGCGCCGGGTCCGTACAACAGCACCAAAACGTAAACGGATGATTACTGTAGTTGTTTGTTTTCTAACAGCGGTTACGTGTCTCTCACAGGGAGCTTCTGAACCCGGAGAGTTTGCTGAACTGTCTTTATGCGTCTGATCACGGCAAACAGACGCCCAACCCTTCCAACCGCTACCAGTTTGATAAAGTCGGGTAAGACAGACGTCTCCACTTTATATTCATCTTATTATCGCCAGAGTTTGAATTGTACGGACCCCGACAAAGGGACATGGTGGTGGAAGATATATGAGATGGGAGGGAAAAATATATTTAGCTCGCAAAAATGTTTGCACTCCCACAAGAAACTTTGTGTTGTAAGCGAGTGAATGCAATGTTTCTCTGGGAAACGCAAACATTTTATGAGAACGCAAAAGCATTGAGATCCCTTCTCATATTTTTTTCCATCACCATGATGTCCGTTAATGTATTCTGTAGAATAGTAATAGTGACATAGTAAAAATGGCATTAAATGAAATTGACTTTCTGTGCAGAATCACTACGTTTTCGGATTATGTATCAGATCTCGGACATCCATACCTTTGGGTGCAGAAACTGGGCGGCCTGCAGTTCTCGTCTGATGGTGCACAGGTGTGTGTGTGTGTGGCTTTACATATTTTTTAATGATATTTTGACTTTACACATTTTACATTCAAATTTTCTTTGGTGTTATTGTAAAAAGCATTTGTATGTTGTGTTAGCAAACGAGTCTTGAATGCACATGTCTGCGACCATATCGATATTGTCTAAAACGAGTGTTTTTAAAATGATTGACATCAGCGTAAAGTGGACGATATTGTAATGAGTAAAGTGTGTGTTTCAGTCGGGGCTGAGAGGAAGTGCTCTGAGCGCCAGTCACATGGAGAGGACCATAAAACTGCTGCGAGGAAGACTCCAGGCTCGACTGTCCTTACACAAACAGTTCAGCTCACTGGGTATGAGAGCTAGATTTTCACTGTATTATTGGTCTTGTGTTGCGATGCGTTTACTGGATGTTGTTTGTTTAGAAATAAGAATATTAAGAAGAGAATTTTTAGTCAATAAAAATAGAAAAATATACTTAAAGTCAGTAAATCTGATAATTGAACCATGCATTTGATCCGTTTAGTACGTTAAATTTTAATGCAATGTGTTTGTTGTGTCCCAGAGCACAGCATCATCCCGGTCTCCAGCGAATGCCAGCATCTGTTTCCCGCTAAAGTGATTTCCGGTCTCACACGGTGGACTATGATGAGCCACCAGGAATTCACCGTATGTTTCTCCCTAACTGGAAACACGTCAGGATGTTTAGCATCTCACAATGACAGCATGAGCGAGCTTAGTGCAAATTTGGTGATATTCAGTGTCTCAATGCGCTTTTGCTCTTGTTCAACAGGAGCTGGGCTTCGTACAGCACGCATTGAAGGCCGGTCTGGTGCATGAGACGGATCTGTTCTTCATGGCAGTTGTGGAGAGAGGAACAGGTGGGACTTGTGTCAGACTTTTTTCTATCGACATGTCCGGTTTGCAGTGCAGCTTATTCTGACCAAAAATCTCCTACTTAGACAGGAAGAGACCGTCTGACGGACATGTTAACTAGGCAAACGCAGTTTTTATGTGACGTTTAGGGTGGCAGGTATATATGAATTCAGTTATATCTCATTTACTTGCTACTAAGCATCTCAAACCAAAGTCTTGAACATCTTTTCAGAGCTGTGGTGTCATTGTTAACTAAATCTATTACAAATATTTTTTTGTTAATTGAAATAAAGCCGAAATAAAATATAAATATTAGATGGAAAAACTTAAATAAAAATGAGAAATGTTGCATTGCAGGGTTATTATCATTAACTAAAACCAAAACCATAAAAAAAAAAACATTTTTATTACTTAAAAAAATAAACGTTAACATCAAAATTTTATTTTTGCTAAATTTCTCATAAGTACTAAAATAACAAACTAAAACCTAAAAGAACTAAGAAAAATTACCAAAACAAATTTACAAAAACCTTAAGTAAATTCAATTAATTGAATTTAATCTAATTCAAAATATTAAATAAAATGTAATAGGTTATCAATGATACCAAACACTGTTGCTTTGTTGCAAATAAATGAAATATAATAAAAACTCACAATACTACAAACTTATTTTAAGTATTAAAATTACTCAAACTGAAAAAATCAAATAAAGCTAAATAGAAATATATATTTAAAAGAAAACTAATAAAAATGGCAGAAGAACTAACAAAATTAAATTAAACCTGAAAATATAAAAATAAAAGCTTATTCAAAATATTTATAAAAGTGTACATTACTAAAATAACTGTTTCAGAGATTTAATATCATGAATATCACAAAGTCCATGTTATTGACACCTGTCGAACAGAATATCTGCATCGTCACTGACTCCTATGCTTGTCTGGTTGTCGATCAGCACGTGTGTCGGCCGCTGTGGTGTTGAACCCCCGTTACCCTGATGTGGCGCCCCTCTTCTCGCTCTCTCTGCTCTGGAAGGGAGAACGCAGCGGCCGCTCTGACGATAACCTGCGGGTAAGAGCGTATTGTACATCCGTTCAGATATTCAAGGAGAAACAGCTGAAACTATTTTCTAATTGATTTTGTTGTCGTGTGCAGGCGGTCGAGAGTGAGGTGAACGTGTTCCAGTCCGAGTTGCAGGGGCCGCGCCCGGGCCTCCAGCTCCTGACCAATCAGATCCAGCGTCTGTGTGTGTGTCTGGATGTGTATCTGGAGACAGAGAGTCAAGTGTGTGACGGCTCAGAGGGACCTAAAGAGTTTCCTCGAGAGAAGATGTGCTTGCGCACTGCCAGGTAACACTCGAGGCCTACTGTAAACACTAGGGCTGGGTAAAAAATATCGATTTCTCGAAATTAATCGATTCTCATTTTTACGAACCGATTTCGATTCTTAAATCTCAAGAATCGATTAGTCATCCTGTTTTCATTTGGTGAATGAATGGAACATTGTAGCGCGCATCCCATCCAATAAATCGCAATAATCTTTGTGCTTTGTTACTATTGATACTAAAAGTCTCAAATTTCAAATTACGTCCATTTTCTTACGAAATTCAAAAACATAAATAGCGCTGTGGCGTGATATCGCACTGGGTCAGCTCAGCTCAAGAGAAGCAGCAGCGCGGAGCGCACATGATCTCCTCTTCCGCCTTAATAATACCAGTTACAGCGGCAAATAAACATGAATGAACGTCTGAAAGTGTGTGTACAACTTATCGAAATCCGTATCATGTCACATGGAATCGCTCAATCAGTGTTTCAACCGTGGAAAGACGTCAGTAAAACAACTTGTAAACAATGTCATGTAACGTCACATTTACCTCAGAAAAACCATGTGACCATAAACTCGTTAGTCAGCTAGAAAAATTAACTCTAAAGAGGAGCATTTTGCTAAATATATGCACCATATTACATATTCATCATAATTTTTAATGTTCTTTGATATTTAATGCATTTTTGAATAAATCTGGCAAGTTTTTATGACAGCCACCATTTAAATGTTTATATTTCATTTCAATAACTTGATTATTATAAAAATGTAATTTAAGTGTTTGTATAGTTACAAATCAGTTAATTTTTACCTTCAATATTACAGTAGGCTAATGAAGCCTAGTAGGCTACAACTGACTCCCATAGTTTACAGCATTAGTTAAGAGATTTGTTTTCCTTGAGAAAATTTGCCATGTATTGTACCTGATATCCAAAATAATCAATACTGAATCGAATCGAATTGCAAGCTTGTGAATCGAAATCGAATCGAATTGTGAAATTTGTGTCAATACCCAGCCCTAGTAAATACGCTTCTCCTTAGTATTTACAAAACATTTTTTGGGAAAGTCAGTCGAAACCTATTTTATTTCCATAATGTGACATTTTCGAGGGTCGAATAACGTGCATTATTGCAAAAACTTTATATTACAAAGCATTTTTCCCATTCATATAACATACACTGATGAATTGTGCACATTAACAACAGCAATGGCTGTTTCCATCCTATTTCTATTTTTGGGATATCGCACCAAGATGTGCATAAATTCTGCAAATGTGCATAATAAAACGTATGCGCTCAATTGAGGCGGATGATGTTTTTATTTGATAAGACTACGTGCACATAAAATACAATGGAAACACATTTGCCGAGTAAATCCCTCGATGCACAACAAAAACTCAGGTGGCTTTGCCTCAACAGAGGATGTGATTGGATATCTGGACTAACTAGCGGACCAATCGCATCACGGCATCTCAAATGCTGGTTGGGTTGTTCTCAAATGCCTGAGCCAAAGTCTGTCTTCAGATGATTTAGTTTAATTTCCTCTCAGAAGCGTCTCACACGATTGTGTTCCTAAACACCAGGCATCAGAACCCAAGAGAACATGACAGTGTTTATTGCGTTTCATTTGGATGCTCTGAGGCGCAAGTCATTTATGATGTACGAAAAAATAGTGGCTTCCCCGATTGCAGCAGCTTCCATTTTTATTACAGATATTTTGCTCTAATTTCCCAGGAAGTGATGATTTAGTTCTCTTGAACACATGGAATGGAATTCGCAAATGATTTATGCGATATTCCATCTTTGCGCATAAATTAAACTCACATCTTGGAATGGAAACAGCTTATGTGTATTTAGAAAGAATTTCTTGAATATTTCCTTAATATAGTGAAGAATTCCTAAAAACTTGAGCTCATGTGAAATGTGTTTCTCTCAGGGGTCCGAGTCGTCTGAAGCCCTTCAAGTACAATCATCCGCAGGGCTTCTTCAGTCACCGCTGAGTCCGGATCTCAGGACGAACGAGACTGTTTTAGTGATGTTAGGAGAGGCTGAAACCCTCTCTCAGTCTCTGTCCTCTACCTTTTACCTCTGTTTTTTCATATGCGTTTCTCGTTTTGCTCATATAATGTGAATTAGAAAATAAAACATTGATTTTGATAAGAACGTCTGTGTGTTTTCTTGGCTCTTTGATGATTCCACATCCCCCCCCCCCATAGAAATATTTCAACACACAATAACAACAAAATACAGACAAACAAACCAAAAGTGCTAAGAAATATAATAAATTACATTCAATGATATGTATACATCTCTTCCTGCATAAATAGTTCAGAAACATGGCAGAAAAATTAAAAGAAACAAAACACCTCTATTTAAGTTAATTTCTGTAACAGGCATTTTAAACTCTTTGTATATACACTACAGTATATATAAATATATAGTTACATAGATAGAAATATCCATAGACACAAAAACAAACATATATCACTAAAATGTGTTTATATATCTGTATATATACAAAAATATATAGACTTCAAAATAAGAGTCTCTTAATACAATAAGTCAAAAAAAACTTTAG